>NC_053022.1:247614718-247780356 GCF_003073215.2 Triticum urartu | reverse complement strand
GGTGAAGTCGTCCTTTTCTTCGGGAACTCCAACGTACTTACAAATAGGTAAGGGGCAGCTCGGCTACGACAGAATGCTTATGAGGGAAACAATCTGGGGTTAACCCATGAATGAGCATAAGATTATCTCTCGAGTTGAACATATCGAATACATCAAGAGTAAGGTACGAAGGTACAATAAGAGGTTCCAAGTGGATAGATAGTTGCTCGAAGTCTGAACCAGAGTGAGAAAGGGTTTCAGAGCAGCGAGAGTAAGTATTGCGTCTGATACCAGAATAGAGCATTAGGAAGGTGGCCCGTGAATTAAATACGAAGCCAAGCGCGAGGAATAACTTCGACAACAGGGTGTATAGGAGAGTCAGGTTTCGATCCTGTGGAACTGTGGGTTATGGGCCCACCATGTGGGTTAAAAGTTGGAAGGGTGGAGACGTCTTGCGTGATCATGCAAGCAAGGCAAGTCAGAGGCTAGCCTGTCGATTATGTCGGCAACAACGACGGTACCAAGGGCGAGGGACGAAGAGAACCATTTTCCTGCTCGTCGAACGAGGCGGACCAATAGGCAAGGTTCTCGTCCATCGGTGGCTACCAGAATGTCATCAACAATAGTAACAGGGTCTTATTGACAGATTCGTACAACCGAGGTGTTTATATAAGCAGCGAATCTTTACTTCTTAGATCATATAAATCACAATAAAGGTTAACCCAACAATGGAAAGGAAAATATGATTATCAAATTAAACAGAACAAGGGAAAGGAAAATGTGTTTAAACACATATTTCAGGGGTATATCCTTCCCAAGGACAAGCAGAGCACGATATCCATGAAAGGATATTATGTCGAAAACTCTTGAGGTAAGGGGAGAGAATATCATGACATTACCCATACAACGGTGTTTGGATAATTTAGTAAGAAACATTTAGCATTGGCTTCAAATGTTCTTGTTGAAATTCGGAGTACCACAGACATGCTTCGAGATAGCATTGACATGGTCTTCAAGCAAAGGTCGAGCTTGGATACTCAAAGGATTCATCAGGAACAACATATAGAATAAGTCTTACGATTTCCTCATGGAAGAATGGTTAACCTTGCCAAATAGGAAACTATAACAATTGGTTCTCCGGCCAGGTGTGCTAGGCATGACATCACCTTACCGGGCCATATAAGGACCAACGTTATGACTCTTGGAAAAATATTACAACCATCATATCTGACCGAGATTCAGATCTGATCGGTGTTAGGAAACCTCAGACTCAAGATGCCTGAGAAGAAAAGGTGCAAGACAAATTGACGAGACGACATTGTAAGATTCTCGGGAATTGAACTGTGGAAGCAAGTTCCGAATCATGAGTTCATTATTAAATCAAGGATAGAATGAGGAGGTGGCTGATGGAATCAGCGACAATTCATCGAGATTAACAAAAGATGGATTTCCACAATTAAGTGAACAAGGAGATAACATTTGTCAGATCAAATGATATAAGGAAGTATGCTCACGGAAAACATACACAATTAAACATTGGTTGAAGGGTGCGCCCAAAATATGGGTTGGGTTGCACGACCAATGTCAGAATGGTGATTCAATAATCAATAGTCTAAGAACGAACGGCCGACCATTAACTTCAAGGCAATAGGGTTTCTAGAAGGGCAGAATCCAAACAGCACCGTTCACCTTTGGTATCCCGGTTAGATCCAACAGGGGACCAAGAAAGAATGGTGATGGTGATAAGTATTACCTGTATCAAGAATTCTTAGGAGGTGGTGAAATTCTCACGACATTCTTGACATAAAAGATGGTAATACTCCAAGGTATCGAAGAATAATTGCTGGATAGCACGGGTCTCCAGGTATAACACAAAACACGAACAAGTTTGTGTTGGAGGGAAAGCAATAATGTTGTCGGTGATAACACAAATCATCGAGGGACAAGGATGGTTACATGTCATCATACATTTGGTTGATATTCTAGAAGGAATCAAAATGTTGTTTGATGACCACGACAAATTTAGTCGAGAGGCTCCACGAAGATGTAATCGATCGACGATGACATCAAGTGAAAGGAATGATGAAGCGAATGGTTATTGGAACCATGGGTATGACACAAACTCGAAATCAAGTTTGCTGTTCAGGGAGAAATGATATGATGAGGAAAATCGACGTAAGCTTAGCTCATCGTCGAGAATTGTGCTCCGTGAAGGACCAGGTAGCACAGTTAAAATTTAGCACAATGATGATATAGCCGATCAGGCTAGGAATGACTTAAATGAATATTAACTCGTAAGCAACAACATTTACTTAAGAGTTATTGAATCAGAGTGCGGACTCGATTCACTATTCGATGTTCTCGGTTGACGACAACCCAGAACCTAGGAACAATTGGATCCGGCGAGTGATAATGGTTTATGAAGAACCCATAAGAAGTTATGATGTCCCATGATATTCCCGAGATACCAGGGTGTAATACTCGACGGTAGATCAAAGTAAAGGTTGGACTGGTGTATTGGTCCACACAAGACAAGTGATTAAACTTGCCCGAGAAATGGGATCAAAGAGAAAATATGGTCGGAACCACGATTGCATAGGATAAATTCACAGATACCAGATGATATTGTACCAATGAAATAGTTAGTATCGCAAGAAGCTTCTGTGGTAGGATCTACATCGTGTCCATGGGCATGATCACAAAGTTCAAGGTCGACTCCCACTTCTTCAATGTATAACCTTCCATTCACCTCTCGCCTTCAACGAAGCTGTGTGTTGAAATTTTATCTGACATAACACTAGTAGAGTATGACCCGTAGTAGTTTCCGGGTTCACATAGATTAGAGAAGGCATATGTCCAACCCATCGGGGCCCCTTAGGAATATATACCGCAAACTTCAGGAGTAAATAACACAAGCTCGATAGCAGAGCATGGTTGACAAAGCAGAGGATACAATTTACCCAAGGCATTATGTATCCGAGAAAAGACTCACAAAGTTATTGAATATGAAGGACCTCGTCGGATAAAATCCAATAAAGGTTCTGGTGGTCCACAAGGGATCTGACGTGAGCATCGGTACTCAACTAGAGGAAGAAGAATGCAAGGAGATCAGATTATAGAAACAACTGACTAAGTCAATTGTCAAATGCAAAGGAATTATGATTTCCAAATCAAGGGATCAGAAGCAATGCTCTGATTAGGGATGGATAAGTTGAATAGCCTTAGGGTACAATCAACGACAATTGGATTGGTCGAGAACCAATTCTAATTAAAGAATGGCAGCTCAGCCGGAAAGGTAATTTATAAGGATCAATGATGATTGCGTGTATTCGCAAACATATTGAGTCAATAGACTCAATATGATAATGACAAGGAATGTCAATAAGACTATGAGACTTATGGGATTAACCATAATGCAAGCAAGCAAGAATTTCAAGAGCCAAAGGCTCCAGAGGATTTTTCGGAAGATCAAATAGTATTTTGAAGACTTTTGTGAAATACCTGAATCAACTGGGGATGAGCGGATACTCGGTAAGTGCGAGAATTATCCGTAGGGGTATTCATGTGCCAAAGTACGGCAAGGCACTAAGCTCAAAGGATTCTCGGAACAACAGAGAGTATTTCGAGATATCTTGTAATAACAAGATCAACGGGGAATGATTGTATGAATGGCAAGTGTATGCAGTTTTCATAGGGGTTGACGGTGGAAGGAAATCGCAAATGCGATGTCACAAAGACTCGAGAGAACATCGTAGAGTAACTTCGGAATCTTCTAGTGCATCAGGCGATCATCTGAAGTGAGGGGCTCTCCGGGAGAAAGTATTATCGAGAACCTAAAGTTAGTTTTGTTTTTAGCAAAATCATTTAACCCGAATAGAAGAGAGCTCAGAGTCCCAGAGTATAGACGAGGAGTAAAAGATCCTAATACCACCCAAATGGCGACGTGGGCCCATGGGCCGCACAGCCATGTTAGTAAAACAGTTTTCAATGTCTAGAGTCGACTTCGGCCAAAGAGTGTGGAAGGGGGATTCCTACAGGCAGTCGGCTCTGATACCAACTTGTGACGCCCCCGATTTAATCGTACACTAATCATACACGCAAACGTGTACGATCAAAATCAGGGACTCACGGGAAGATATCACAACACAACTCTACAAATAAAAAAAAGTCATACAAGCATCATATTACAAGCCAGGGGCCTCAAGGGCTCGAATACAAGAGCTCGATCATAGACGAGTCAGCGGAAGCAACAATATCTGAGTACAGACATAAGTTAAACAAGTTGCCATAAGATGGCTAGCACAAACTGGGATACAGATCGCAAGAGGCGCAGGCCTCCTGCCTGGGATCCTCCTAACTACTCCTGGTCGTCGTCAGCGGGCATCACGTAGTAGTAGGCACCTCCGGTGTAGTAGGAGTCATCGTCGATGGTGGCGTCTGGCTCCTGGGCTCCAACATCTGGTTGCGACAACCAGGTAGAAGGGATAGGGGAAAAGAGGGAGAAAACAACCGTGAGTACTCATCCAAAGTACTCGCAAGCAAGGAGCTACACTACATATGCATGGGTAAAAGTGAAAAGGGCCATATCGGTGGACTGAACTGCAGAAAGCCAGAAAAAGAGGGGGGGGGGATAGCTAATCCTGTCGAAGACTACGCTTCTGGCAGCCTCCATCTTGCAGCATGTAGAAGAGAGTAGATTGAAGTCCTCCAAGTAGCATCGCATAGCATAACCCTAACCGATGATCCTCCCCTCGTCGCCCTGTGAGAGAGCGACCACCGGTTGTATCTGGCACTTGGAAGGGTGTGTTTTATTAAGTATCCGGTTCTAGTTGTCATAAGGTCAAGATACAACTCCAAGTCGTCCTGTTACCGAAGATCACGGCTATTCGAATAGATTAACTTCCCTGCAGGGGTGCACCACATACCCCAACACGCTCGATCCCATTTGGCCGGACACACTTTCCTGGGTCATGCCCGGCCTCGGAAGATCAACACGTCGCAGCCCCACCTAGACCAACAGAGAGGTCAGCACGCCGGTCTAAACCTAAGCGCACAGGGGTCTGGGCCCATCGCCCTTAGCACACCTGCACGTTGCGTACGCGGCCAGAAGCAGAACTAGCCCCCTTAATACAAGAGCAGGCTTACGTCCCAATCCGGCGCGCGCCACTCAGTCGCTGACGTCACGAAGGCTTCGGCTGATACCACGACGCCGGGATACCCATAACTACTCCTGCGTAGATGGTTAGTGCGTATAGACCAAATGGCCAAACTCAGATCAAATACCCAGATCTCGTTAAGCGTGTTAAGTATCCATGAACGTCGACCAGGGCCAGGCCCACCTCTCTCCTAGGTGGTCGGAACCTGCCCTGCCGCTCCGCCTCAAAACTCCACTCGCGGGTGCTCCTCAAGCCGACCCGTCTTTAGTCACCACATGTATCATGTATAAAGTATATAGTATATACCCGTGATCAACTCCCGAGTGATCACGGCCCGATAGTATAGCATGGCAGACGGACAAGGATGTAGGGCCACTGATGATAAACTAGCATCCTATACTAAGCATTAGGATTGCAGGTAAAGGTAACAACAGTAGTAGCAAGGATAGGCTATGCATCAGTATAGGATTAACGGGAAGCAGTAACATGCTACACTACTCTAATGCAAGCAGTATAGAGAAGAGTAGGCGATATCTGGTGATCAAAGGGGGGGCTTGCCTGGTTGCTCTGGCAAGAGAGAGGGGTTGTCAACTCCGTAGTCGTATTGGGTAGCAGCGGCGTCGGTCTCGGTGTCTATCGAGAGAAGAGGGGGGGAGAAACAATAAATATATAAGCAAGCATAAGCATAGTGATGCATGACATGACAAGTAACGACGTTAGAGGTGCCCTAACGCGGTAGTAGGTGATACCGGTGAAGGGGGATGACATCCGGGAAAGTATCCCCGGTGTTTCGCGTTTTCGGGCAGAGGAGCCGGAGGTGAAATGTTGCAGGTTCACTATGCTAGGGACGCGTGGCGGGCGAACGGGCTGCGTATCCGAATTCGTCTCGTCGTTCTGAGCAACTTTCATGTACAAAGTTTTTCCATCTGAGCTACGGTTTATTTTCTATTAATTATTAAAGATTTAAATCATTTTTAGGACTAACAGAATTAATTAATTTAGGAAATACAATTATGACATCAGCATGATGTCAGCATGATGTCAGCGGTCAACTCTGACCGTTGACCAGTCAACTGGTGGGTGGGGCCCGTCGGTCATTGACTGTTATCTCATTATCAGAATTAATTAGCCTAATTAGGTTTAGGTTAACTAAACAGAATTAATTAAATTAATTAATTATCCTAATTAATTAATTATTATAATTCCTTTTTTTTGGGGGCATGGGGCCCATATGTCATAGGCTCATAGTAATTAAATAGGGCTAATTAGCTTTAGCTAAATGATTAGGTTAATCTAATCCGATTTAATTAATTCTCTAATTAATTAATTAACATTTTAATTATTATATTTATTATTTATTTTTCTTTTTTTGTTAAAAACGTTCTGGTCGTGGGCCCCCCTGTCATAGGCACAGGGGGCCTTAACGGGTTTTGGGCGCCGGGGCGATGGTTATCGCCCGAACGGGTGCGGTTGCGGGCGCCGAGTCGCCTGGACCCGGGCGGTGCCTTGCCGGCAGCCATGGCGGGGCACGACGCCGGCCATGGAAGGGAGCGGGCCACGGCGGATGCGGCGGACGGCGAGGACGGCGCAGAGGGCGCGGTGAGCGCGTGCTCACCGCAGGCGCACGCGTGGGCGGTCTAACGTGCGGTGACCGCGAGCGAGGGGCGAGGCAGAGAAGGGGAGAGGCCCGGGGCCTCACCAGCGTTGATGGGGAGAGGGGGCGACGAGGCGTGAGGAGGCCGGTCGTGGAGGAGGACGAAGACGGGCGGTCCGGCGACGCGGCGTCAGGGAGGCGGGGTGACTACGGGGCGAGGTGGCGGCGAGGTCTAGCGGCTTCAGAGGCAGGGCGGCGTCGGGCTCGTTGCCCCTTCCCGATCCAGATCGGGTCGGGGAAGAGGAGCGAGAGGGGAGGTGAGCCGGAGACGGGCGGCGGGCTGGTGCAGATCCGGCGACGGAGCTCGGCGGCGGGGCAGCGCACGCGAGGCGGCGCCTGGTGCCGACGATGACGACGGGAGGCGTCGGGCTTGGCGAGGCGTCGGTGGGGGAGGGTTCTGGCGTGGGAGTGGCGACGGAGGTGGGAGCAGGGGAGGGAGAGGCGAGCTCAGGGGAGGAGCAGGGCGTGCCCGGCGGGGGGGGTCCGGCGACAGGCGTCGAGGCGAGGGGATCGGGATCCTGATCCAGATCCAGCGAGGGGGGGGAGAGGAGTGGTGGCGAGGGGGAGGTGGGGATGCGGGTGGGGGTTAGGGTTCGGGGAGGTGGCCTTGTAGGCCAGAGAGGAGGGCCGGCTGGGCCTGGTGGGCCGGCCGGTGCGGAGGCCAGCTGGGCCGCTCGGCCCAGCGTGGGGGGGGGTGTTTCTATTTTTATGTTTTTTTTTGTTTGACCTTTTCCTTTTTTTTCTATTTTCCTATTTCTTTTAGTTTTACTTTATATGCAGTTTTTTTTATAATATATCAACTCAGCCCCTAAATTAGCATTATTAGTTAGGCTTACTGTCATAATTAATTTGGCACTAAATAAATTAGTTTTACATTTGTTTATTATTGAAAAGTATTTAATAATTGTTTTAGCCCCTGTTTTTATTTAGTTTAGGCACTTAAACATTTTGAAAAAGGTTGGTTCCAACACCCAAAATAAGTTACGGATTATTTGCCACATGATGATCATTTTAAATTCTAACGTTTGAAAACCTTTATTGTTTGCCTGATTTTGAATTTGAATTTGAATCGGCTTGAACCAACTCGAGTTTATCAACAGTAACCGAGGTGACGTGGCACCATTAGCAGAGGTTTACTGTAGCTTAATTATCCGGGCGTCACAGAACACTCTGGAATGTGAGAGGGATTAGACAAGACATTTAAAAAGATATGTATTTGTGATAGAAAAATGGATTTTGTTGGGATACATGAGACAATTAAATCTGTTTTTTCTAACTCTGAATTGCATAACATTTGTGTGTGTGGTGGTTGGGGGTGCTTTGTCTAGAATTGGGGCCCATGGGGAAACCTGGGGGAATAATAGTTGGAGCTAATAATGATGTTTTGGATGTGATTCAAGTAGAGATTTGTGTCTATTTTGTTAGAATTTTGGTTTTTGATAAATATCTAAATTCCATTAGAATCTGATTACTATGTATGGAGATGTTGAGTTAGATGGGAAGGCTGCTTTCATGGCAGAACTTTACAGACTTTACCAAGATAACCCACTCCCCTGTGTGGTGGGTGGTGATTTTAATCTGATTAGAAATAGTTCTAAGAAAAACAAACCTAGTAACCCTAATCACTGGAGCTTTGCTTTTAATGCAATTATTGAGCATTCGACTAAGAGAATTACCCCTTAATGATAGGAACTTTACTTGGACCAACAATCAGGTTGGCCCTACTTATGAGAAACTGGATAGGGTCCTTATTTGTCCCGAGTCGGAAGAGCACTATCCACTCTCCTTTCTCTAGGCTTTGGAAAGATAGGTGATAGATCATACTTCTTTGATCCTTGATACTGGCTCTCATAATGCGTATCAGACCATCTTTAGGTTTGAAAACTCCTGAATATTGAGAGTGGGTTTCAAATCCAAAACTTGGGTTGACCAATATGAAGGCTCTAATATAGAGAAATGGCAATAAAGACTAAGAGTATTAATGAAGAAAAATAGAGGATGGATGAGGAATGCTGATGCTACCTATAGAAAACTCAAAACTGATTCACTACTACAGCGAGGTGGTATACAAACAGTTTTTAATCCCTTTCTGCGACGGTATTTGAAACCGTCGCCTAGTGAGTGTGGGTGATAGGGGGGTCCTTCCCACATGTCCTAGAAACTGTCGGGGATATGCCCTCCTGGCACACACGATCGACCAAATGAGGTCATGTGCTACCGGTGAGCGACCAAATACGGTTATACGTACAGTAGTGCTCAAAAATACAATTATACAGGCGAAATCATTTTCGGTCGTAAGTACACCCCACACAGTCAGTCCCCGCAAAATGTTTCCATTTCATATATACATCCCACACAGTCACTCCAAGGAAAATGTTTCTGTTCGCAGGTAAATCACATACAATTTTCCCCATTAAATCGTATGTGATAGCATTCCCATTGCACACGGTATTAACAATTTTATCGTTTGCGTTATTGAATGCATCACACACGGTGCGTAGAAGAAACTGTGTGGCAAAGGCTGTCCATCACACATAGTTTTTATGTGGTAAACGTTTGCGCCAGGTGGCCTAACGTAAACAGTTTTCAAGAAGATGGCGTGTGTGATTGTTCATTAATCTAACACGATTTATTCCTAGCAACTGTGTGCGTTGCTTGAGGTCATCGCCCACAGTGTTTTCTCAATAACCGTTCGCAATAGAAAAACCCAATTTGCAGGCTAATTATCCTATTATTAATAATCCATTTATTAATATGATTGACATTTCATATTAAGCACACAATATATTTCATTTTCATAATTGAAATACATCAGATGTAACATCCCAAATTATCAATTTGGAATGTTATACATTAGATCATCACTGTATATCATATTTTATTGCGTTTGGCCTGATCCAGAAATTCTACAACACTCAAGGACCCACGGAGAGAGTTCGGGATTTCGTTATTTTCATATTTGAGTCTTCTCAAATTTTGAAAATAGGATCATTTGATTTTATTTATTTTATCTTCAATTATTTCTATTATAAAAATACGAGGGAATAAAATGACTTTCCCAAAACAAATAAATATTGAGGATTTAATAAAATAATTAAATAAGATTTTATTTCGGAGTTTTTGGCTAGTTTTATTTGAATTTAGGAAAAATTGCACGTTTTTCAAAACTGCATTTTAGGGCCAAGAAAATGTTCATCTTGTTCTAAATTTTTTATTTAGGCGGTGAAAATTTATTTTGGCATTTTTAGAATTTTATTTTATTTTCTAGAATTTTTTTAGTTTCGGCGAAATTGTTTAAAAAAAATATGTTCGCGCGCCCGACTGGGCCGAAGGCCCAGCCGAGCCGGGCCAAGCCCGCGCCGCTGCCATCTCCCGCACCGGCTCGGGACCGGAGTCCCGAGCGAAGCCGCCGCCGCCGCCCGAGTCTGGGAGGAGCACGCCTCCCGAGACGGCCCCTTCCCCAAGCCACCTCGCTCCCTCTCTTAAATAGCCGCCACCGCCACCCCACCCCGCCACCTCGCCTCGCCCCGCCCCGCCTCCCGCAGCCACCGCACGCCGCCGCTTGCCGCGCCGCTCACCGCCGCCGTCGCCGCTTGCCGCGCCGCCCGCCAGAGCCTCGAGCAGCCGAAGTCCGACGAGGTAGCCGCGCCGTTCGCCGTCGGTTTTTCGAAGAAAATCGATCCGTTTTTTTGAAAACCCTAAGTTTTTTTTAATTAGATCGGTTTTATCGGTTCTTTTACCTAGCGAGCGTTCGCTCGTTCGTTCATTTTAACGGACGAGTTCACCATTTAGTTTTAGATAATGAACGTGTGTTCGTTAATCTGTTCGTCAGTTTCTCTTTTTCTTCGATTTTCCGCGATTATTTCTGATCGCAATTTCTGATCCGATTTTCGTTTTAGTTTAACTTTTCACTCGTTTATCGGAATCAGGCGATTCAAGCGCCTAGAGTTTCGTCTCGAAACCCTCTTTCCGTTTAACCAACTCAAACAAGTTTTTGCTTCTGTAAAATTTGACTTAGATCCAGATTAGTAAATGAAGCTTGTTTCTTTCGCCGTTTAACTTTCGTTTCTTCGTTTGATTTGATTGTTTTTGCAAACCGGAGTTCTTAAGTTGAACTTTCTGGTTAGAGCTCTTATTTGAGTTTTACCTGTGCTTTAGATGAGTGCTTATTGTGTGCTTGTTTGTTCGCGATAGAGTACCCGGAGTGCGCCGCTTACTACTTCGAATCTCTAGGTTTCACGGATCATCGGCAAGGCAAGTAACACTTTGATCATATCCCTTTCATACCCAGTTTTTATGCATTAGTTTCAACCCTCAAACATTGCATGGTTAGGACTTGATGACATATGGGTATTGGGAAGTAGTTGATGATGTAGGAACATATTGCCCTATTACTATCAAACCCTTGGGAGTTACTTCTACGTTTGCTTATATTGCCATGCTATGCTAGTAGACATGGATTGGGTGAGTGTATCCATGATAGATGTGAGATTGTTAATTAATGGTTTATTTAAGGTGGCAACTTTACACATCTGGGTGGATTGAGGCACCTGGATATTCCAGTGATTGCCTGTTTTTCTTTATGGACCGCCACCCAGGCTCAAAGGGATCATGAGATTATTCATACTAGAAACTTCCATGTGCAGCCACAAGCTACTATGGGCTCTAGCATAGTTGATTAAGTCGTGCGAACTCTTATAGTGGTAGACTAGCAGATGTAGGGGAAAGTAGGTGTAACGGTCTACCCGATCGTAAGGTGCTAGTGCTTCTGAAAGACTATGTCTCGGTCATCCGTTTCTCGAACACCATGTAGTGCGAGAATCCCAACGGAGGAGATCAAGTCTTGTGGGGAAAAGTGCACAAACCTCTGCAGAGTGTATAAACTAATCATGATTAGCCGTGTCCCTGGTTATGGACGTCTTGAGTATCTAGTACTTGGATTATCATGTGAATCTCATCATGTGACTTCAATTAATTTTGTTGGGTTTTAATGATGATGTTTAATTGGGATTGAGAGGGTGTCAACGCTCTCAATGTTTAACAACTACCATGATAGTTAAATAAAATTTATTCCTTTGCAGTAGGGAAAAACTAGCTTTACGCAAAACTGTAACCGTAGAGCTATCCACCAGCCAAATATGCATGTAGTGATAACATTATTCTGTTCTTGCTCTACTGTGTTACATTGCCAGCATATTCCATGTGCTGACCCGTTTTCGAGCTGCAACGTTCATGTTGCAGACTTTTTAGACGACGAGTAAGGTGCCTTTAGGTCGTGGTTCTATACTCAGTGATGCCGTTGGAGTTGATGGACTGACTTATCTTCCAAGCCTTCCGTTGTTATCGTTAATAGATGGCCTTAATCCATATTTATTTTGTAATAAGTTCTCTTTTGAGACACTTGTTGTAATAAGTGTGTGATTGCTACTCTGTTATAAATCCTTCAAGTATTGTGCGTGTCAGCATTACTGATCCAAGGATGACACCGAAGCACAGAGATCAGACTGTTTGAGGTCTGGTCGCTACAAGATGGTATCAGAGCACACGCTGACTGTAGGACACGACCACTAAGCTAAAGCCCTAGATCACTACTCACTCTTCTCATTTCTGACTCCTCATCTTTTCTACTCTTTTAGGATGGCGGATGCAAGGAACAAGTTCACGCAACCGGATGAAGATACACCCTTTGGACGCCACCTGAAGGAAGTCACTAAGTACCTGAACATTGGAGTATCAAGCTTCACCGGGACCTACAACGCCACTTTACCCAAGGAGGAACGCTGGATGATTTAAGTTCAAGTTCCAGGAAGGACGTTCGCACCAGTCACCGAGCCCATAGAGTTTTCCTTTGATGCACCAACCTGGAGTCTAGGAAAGAGCATGGTGGCCCACATCACCATGGGACGTATTGGAGAAGTTTACCGCAATGATCTCAAGGATACTATCTACCAGATTTGTGGGCGCCGAGATGAGCACTGGGAAATGATCAGCACCAAGAAGGATAGATCAAGCACAGCTTCTATCCAGGAGTTAAACCAGCACATTCGACGTCAGGAGAACCAGATGTGCGCAGACATGATAGATCTGAAGAAGGCGATGACAAGAATCACGGAACTGGAGGAAGAACTCAAGGCTACACGTGAAGATTATGAGGAGGAAATCATCGTACTAGTGGAGAAGAATGACGACCTGATTAAGAGGATCGGAATATTCATGGGAGACCCCACGCCAGTAGAAGAAGACGAAGAACCCAAGCAGATTCGCCCGGAAGACTACATTATCATTGACGACACCGACTCTGACCTAAGCGATGATGACTATGAAGACGAAGCTGGAGCAGATATCATGGAGTCTGCAACCGAGGAATATTTCTAGTAGACCACCACATCAGTAGTAGTATTCCACCATGTAAATAGAGTAGTCCAAGCACTTTTGCGATAGTTAGACCGATTGTATGCCCTTGTTTGTTTGATTGAGTGAAATGTTTGTGTTTGTCTCATGTGCATATGGGTAGTGCTTTCTCATTAGACCTCATTATATTCTAATCTCTCCCCTCTAAACCCATCAGATGCCTCCGGAACGTGACAATGGATTTGCCTTCCCACCGGAGCTCACTCAGTTGATCCAGCAACAGAATACGTTGATGTAGTTGCTAGTCCAGAATCAGAATCAGGGGAACAACAACAACAACAACCCACCACCACCACCTGTTGATCACTTAACCCGTTTCCTTAGACTGAATCCGCCGGTGTTCTCCAATAGCACCGAGCCTATAGTAGTAGATGATTGGCTCTGCAAGATTGGAAGGGAGTTAACCACTATAGGATGTACTGACGCTGAGAAGGTGCGTTTTTCCGCACATCAGTTGGATGGACCAGCAGCATCATGGTGGGAGAATTACACTGTCACCTACCCTATAGCCACGGTGACATGGGACCAATTTCAGCAGGCTTTCCGTATAGCCCATGTTTCAGTAGGAGCTAAGGCCATGAAGAAGCGTGAGTTTCGCAACTTGCACCAAGGAGGACGGACAGTTGGCCAATACGTGGATGACTTTAGTAAGTTAGCATGTTATGCCCCGGATGACGTTGCTACGGATGCAGCTAAGCAAGAGAAGTTTCTGGAAGGACTGAATGATGAGTTGAGCATGCAGTTGATGGTAGCAAATTTCAACAACTACCAGGAAATGGTAGATCGTGCTCTTATGATTGAAGGGAAGCAGCAGCAGATTGAGAACTGCAAGAGGAAGTATGGACAAGGGAAGTACAACTCAGGAGCTCAGCAGAAGCCATGTTTTACCCCGAAAACGGGAGGACATTTTCAGCATACCCATGGAGGAGGGAGTTCGCATAATCATAATGGCCCCAAGAACGGTAATGGGAATGGGGGAAGCAACGGTCAGAACCGTACCAACCCATCAACCCCAGCTAAGAGAGACCTGAGCCGAGTCACTTGTTATAAGTGTCAGAAGACCAGACATTATGCCAATGAATGTCCTGAAACCCAGAATGGAAATGACAATGGAAGCTCTGGGAAGAAGCCGAACCCTTTCAACAGGGGACAGGTGAACCACGTTAACGTGGAGGAGGTTGAAGCCCAGCCAGATGCAGTAATAGGTAAGTTCTTGGTTAAGTCATTTACTGCAATCGTTCTTTTTGATACTGGTGCATCGCATTCATACATATCAAGGGGATTCGTGGATAAGTATAAACTGCCCACCAAGGTTCTTAGAATACCTATGTTAGTAAGCTCACCAAGAACGGAGTATATGGCCAGTAAAGGATGTTTTCAAGTGTCATTGAGTATAGGTAGGCATGTGTTTCCCTCAGATTTAATCATTTTGGAATCGCAAGGTTTGGATGTAATTCTGGGTATGGATTGGCTATCGATGTATGGAGGAAACATCGATTGCGCCAGTAAGTCGATTTTGCTTACCACCCCAGAAGGAAGAAGGATCCGGTATGTGTCAAGACATGAGCCGAAGAGGACACAATTAAATTCCCTATCAGGAGTTGTACAGGAGGAAGTACCGGTGGTAAAGGATTTTCCGAATGTATTTCCAGAAGAATTGCCCGGCAATGCCACCGGATAGAGACATTGAGTTTTTTATTGAGCTTTTGCCAGGCATAGGAGCAATATCTAAGAGACCGTATAGAATGCCTGCAAAGGATTTGGAGGAGATTAAGAAGCAGATTAAGGAGTTACTAGATAAGGGATATATTCGCCCAAGTTCGTCACCTTGGGGATCACTAGTACTTCTAATGGAAAATAAGGATGGATCGTTAAGGATGGTTGTTGATTATCGAGGATTAAATGAAGTGACGATCAATAATAAGTACCCACTGCCGATGATCAATGATTTGTTTCACCAATTGCAAGGAGCTAAGGTATCTTCCAAGATCGATTTGCGATCAGGATACCACCAATTGAAAATTCGAGAGCAGAACATACCTAAGACAGCTTTTACCACAAGGTATGGGCTGTATGAGTATACCGTTATGTCATTTGGTCTGACTAACGCACCTGCTTATTTTATGAACATGATGAACAAAGTGTTTATGGAGTTTTTGGATAAGTTCGTCGTAGTATTCATTGATGATATTCTGGTTTACTCGAAGAATGAAGAAGAACATAAAGAACATTTGCGTTTGGTACTTGGTAAGCTCAGAGAACATCAGTTATACGCCAAGTTCAACAAATGTGAGTTTTTGTTGAAGGAAGTTGGATTCCTCGTACATGTTATATCCGGATAAGGAATAGCAGTAGATCCTACCAAAGTTGTCACTGTGACAAATTGGGAAGCTCCAACAACAGTTGGAGAGATCCGGAGTTTTCTTGGACTCACAGGATACTACCGGAGATTCATTGAAAATTTCTCGAAGATTGCAAAACCTATGACGGAGTTGTTGAAGAAAGATACCAAGTTCAATTGGACTGAAGAATGCGAGGCCAGTTTCCAGGAGTTGAAGAAACGTTTGGTTACCTCGCCAGTGTTGATTCTGCTAGATCAGCGCAAGGATTATGAGATATATTGCGACGCTTCACGTCGAGGACTTGGAGCAGTGCTTATGCAGGAGGGAAGAGTTGTTTCGTATGCTTCACAACAGCTTAAGCCCCATGAGTTGAATTATGCTACACATGATATGGAGTTAGCAGCCGTAGTGCACGCATTGAAGACTTGGAGACATTTTCTCATTGGAAACCACTGTGAGGTGTACACGGATCACAAGAGTTTGAAGTACATCTTCATGCAGAAGGAGTTGAATCTCAGGTAAAGAAGATGGTTGGAGCTCATCAAGGATTATGACATGAGATTGCATTATCACGTCGGAAAGGCTAACGTAGTAGCCGATGCGTTGAGCCGCAAGAGCCATGTCAACACACTAATGACCAGAGAGTTACCAAAGGAGTTAGCCGAGGATATTCATGAGCTATGTTTGGAGATAGTTCCGAGAGGCTATGTAGCAGCATTGGAGATTCAGTCTACTCTGATGGATAAGATCAGAGAAGCTCAGAAGACCGACAAGGAGATTGCCTCTATTAAAGAGAAAATGAGCAAGGGAAAAGCTAAAGGATTTCGTGAGGATGAACACGATACCTTATGGTTTGAGGACTGCGTTTATGTGCCCAATGACCCGGAGATCAGGAAGTTAATTTTGCAAGATGCCCATGATTCGCCGTACTTGATTCACCCAGGAAATACCAAGATGTATTTGGATTTGAAAGACACTTTTTGGTGGACCGGAATGAAGAAGGATATTGCAGAGTATGTAGCAGTTTGTGATGTATGTCAGAGAGTAAAGAAAGAGCATCAGAAGCCAGCAGGATTGCTACAACCATTGCTGATACCCGAATGGAAGTGGGATAAGCTAGGCATGGATTTTATCACGGGATTACCCAAGACCCGCTCAGGCTATGACTCGATATGGGTTGTAGTCGATCGCTTGACGAAGGTAGCTCATTTCATCCCAGTAAAGACCACTTACACCAGTGCTAAGTTGGCAAAGATATACATGACCAGGATCATATGTCTGCATGGAGTTCCGAGGAGCATTGTATCAGATAGAGGAACCCCGTTTACCTCAAAGTTCTGGAATCAGTTACATGAAACTTTGGGTACCAGGCTAGAGTTCAGTACAGCTTTTCATCCGCAGACCGATGGACAGACCGAGAGAGTCAATCAGATTTTGGAGGATATGCTGAGAGCTTGTGTGCTAGATTATGGATCTAGTTGGGATGACAACTTGCCATATGCGGAGTTCTCTTACAACAATAGTTATCAATCCAGTCTGAAGATGGCCCCTTTTGAAGCCTTGTACGGAAGAAGGTGCAGAACACCATTATCGTGGGACGAAGTTGGAGACCGCCAGTTGTTTGGACCAGATTTGATTAAGGAGTCTGAACAGAAGGTGAAATTGATTCGCGATAGGCTCAAGGTAGCCCAGTCCAGGCAGAAGAGCTATGCAGATTCTAAACGCAAGGAGATAGTTTATGAAGCCGGAGATAGAGTTTATCTTTGTGTATCTCCACTTCGAGGAGTTAAGCGCTTTGGAGTTAAGGGAAAGTTAGCGCCACGCTTTTTGGGACCATACAGAGTTTTGGAACGCATGGGAGAAGTTGCCTATAAGTTAGAATTACCTGAAGGATTGTCAGGAGTTCACGACGTGTTCCACGTTTCCCAGTTGAAAAAGTGCCACGCAGAGATGGCTGATATACCGCTGAGAGATACAGTGCCATTGGAAGCGATTCAGTTGGATAGTGATTTAACCTACGAGGAGAAACCAGTCAAGATTCTTGAATATGCCAGCCGAGTCACCCGCAGCAAGGTTATCAGGTTTTGTAAAGTTCAGTGGAGCTACCACACCGAGGATGAAGCCACCTGGGAGCGAGAGGAAGATCTGCTGAAGGATCACCCTCTCACCTATTTTCTAGCCAACCCGAATCTCGAGGGCGAGATTCATCTTAAGGGGGGTAGGTTTGTAACATCCCAAATTTTCAATTTGGAATGTTATACATTAGATCATCACTGCATATCATATTTTATTGCATTTGGCCTGATCCAAAATTCTACGCCACTCAAGGACCCACGGAGAGAGTTGGGGATTTCGTTATTTTCATATTTGAGTCTTCTCAAATTTTGAAAATAGGATCATTTGATTTTATTTATTTTATCTTCAATTATTTCTATTATAAAAATATGAGAGAGGGAATAAAATGACTTACCCAAAACAAAGAAATATTGAGGATTTAATAAAAAAATCAAATAAGATTTTATTTTGGAGTTTTTGGCTAGTTTTATTTGAATTTAGGAAAAATGCACGTTTTTAAAAACTGAATTTTATGGCCAAGAAAATGTTCATCTCGTTCTAAATATTTTATTTAGGCAGTGAAAATTTATTTTGGCATTTTTAGAATTTTATTTTTTTTTCTAGAATTTTTTTAGTTTGGGCGAAATTGTTTTAAAAAAATATGTTCGCGCGCCCGACTGGGCCGAAGGCCCAGCCGAGCCGGGCCAAGCCCGCGCCACCGCCGTCTCCCGCACCGGCTCGGGACCGGAGTCCCGAGCGAAGCCGCCGCCGCCGCCCGAGTCCGGGAGGAGCACGCCTCCCGAGACGGCCCCTTCCCCAAGCCACCTTTCCCCCTCTCTTAAATAGCCGCCGCCGCCACCCCACCCCGCCACCTCGCCCCGCCCCGCCTCCCGCAGCCGCCGCTCGCCGCCGCCTGCCGCGCCCGCTGCCGTCGGCGCCGCCGCCGCCGCTTGCCGCGTCGCTCGCCGCCGACGCCGCCCACCCCGCCGGAGCCCCGAGCCGCCGGAGTCCGACAAGGTAGCCGTGCCGTTCGCCGCCGGTTTTTCGAAAAAAACCGATCCGGTTTTTTTGAAAACCCTAAGTTTTTTTATTAGATCGGTTTTATCGATTCTTTTACCTAGCGAGCGTTCGGTCGTTCGTTCGTTTTAATGGACGAGTTCACCGTTTAGTTTCAGATAACGAATGTTCATTCGTTAATCTGTTCGTCAGTTTTTCTTTTTCTCGGATTTTCCACGATTATTTCTGATCGCGATTTCTGATTCGATTTTTGTTTTAGTTTAACTTTTCGCTCGTTTATCGGAATCATGCGATTCAAGCGCCTAGAGTTTCGTCTCGAAACCCTCTTTCCGTTTAGCCAACTCAAACAAGTTTTTGCTTCTGTAAAATTTGACTTAGATCCAGATTAGTAAACGAAGCTTGTTTCTTTCGCCGTTTGACTTTCGTTGCTTCGTTTGATTTGATTCTTTTTGGAAACCGGAGTTTTTAAGTTGAACTTTCTGGTTAGAGCTCTTATTCGAGTTTTACCTGTGCTTTAGATGAGTGCTTATTGTGTGCTTGTTTGTTTGCGATAAAGTACCCGGAGTGCGCCGCTTGCTACTTCGAATCTCTAGGTTTCACGGATCATCAGCAAGGCAAGTAACACTTTGATCATATCCCTTTCATACCCAGTTTTTATGCATTAGTTTCAACCCTCAAACATTGCATGGTTAGGACTTGATAACATGTGGGTATTGGGAAGTAGTTGATGAGGTAGGAACCTATTGCCCTGTTACTATCAAACCCTTGAGAGTTACTTCTACGTTTGCTTATATTGCCATGCTATGCTAGTAGACGTGGATTGGGTGAGTGTATCCATGACAGATGTGAGATTGTTAATTAATGGTTTATTTAAGGTGGCAACTTTAATACACATCTGGGTGGATTGAGGCACCTGGGTATTCCAGCGATTGCATGTTTTTCTTTATGGACCGCCACCCAGGCTCAAAGGGATCATGAGATTATTCATACTAGAAACTTCTGTGTGCAGCCACTAGCTACTATGGGCTCTAGCATAGTTGATTAAGTCGTGCGAACTCTTATAGTGGTAGACTAGCAGATGTAGGGGAAAGTAGGTGTAACGGTCTACCCGATCGTAAGGTGCTAGCGCTTCTGAAAGACTATGTCTCGGTCATCCGTTTCTCAAACACCATGTAGTGCGAGAATCCCAATGGAGGAAATCGAGTCTTGTGGGGAAAAGTGCACAAACCTCTGCAGAGTGTATAAACTAATCATGATTAGCCGTGTCCCTGGTTATGGACGTCTTGAGTATCTAGTACTTGGATTATCATGTGACTTCAGTTAATTTTGTTGGGTTTTAATGATGATGTTTAATTGGGATTGAGAGGGTGTCAACGCTCTCAATGTTTAACAACTACCATGATAGTTAAATAAAATTTATTCCTTTGCAATAGAGAAAAAATGGCTTTACGCCAAACTGTAACCATAGAGCTATCCACCAGCCAAATATGCATGTAGTGATAGCATTATTCTGTTCTTGCTCTACTGTGTTACATTGCCAACATATTCCATGTGCTGACCCGTTTTCGGGCTGCAACGTTCATGTTGTAGACTTTTCAGACGACGAGTAAGGTGCCTTTAGGTCGTGGTTCTATACTAAGTGATGCCGTTGGAGTTGATGAACTCACTTATCTTCCAAGCCTTCCGTTGTTATCGTTAATAGATGTCCTTAAGCCATATTTATTTTGTAATAAGTTCTCTTTTGAGACACTCGTTGTAATAAGTGTGTGATTGCTACTCTGTTATAAATCCTTCAAGTACTGTGTGTGTCAGCATTACTGATCCAGGGATGACACTGAAGCACAGAGATCAGACTGTTTGAGGTCTGGTCGCTACATCAGAGTACAACATCATATAGCTTCAGCACTCAACTACCCCATTACACAACTGCACCAACACCAAGTTTCACATGCAACATCTATAACCTTTCGAAATTAGCATCATAGACGATACATAGACAGATGTATCTCATCTGGAAAACTGTTGAAGCAGAAGGTGAATATTGAGCCTTCATTGATGTTGAAGGTCTTTAAAACTTTAGGCCAGTGCATGTGGATGATTGACCGTCCATCCTTCGTCCTCTTCAGGAATACTTCAATACTGAACCGTGGGTGTTGTATGAATACCTTCCTCGCCTCCTGACCATACAGGTGGTTTGGGAGGTAATCATCAGTGAACTACTTTGGAAAGGCCTGAAAACAAGGATGTGCATAAATATCTTCTCTATATTGGAAATGGGCAAAGAAATAAAAAAGGAAAGGTATAATAGTTAGTACCAGCCTGTAGTGAGCTGATGTCTTCTTCATTGTGCAAACAAAGATCTTTTTGTTTTTTGTCGCTAATTTCTTTATCCTAACAATCTTTCTGAGGTTCTTGACTTGAATGATATTCATGGACAACTCATTTCCCCATATGCAAAAGGGTCGAATAGTGGGTCAAAACCTCTGACATCAGGACCTACATGTGCAAGAACAAAATGTTAAAACCCTAAATATTATTTAGGTTCCTACAATTGCACAATAATGTGCTATTGGACAAAGGACCATGCATGTGCAAACCTCGATTCTAAACCTCGGTGCTTCCCATTGTTTCCCTGCAACACATATAAGGTAGTTAGTCATCAGGTTAAGTGAGGGTTCGCATGCTACCAGTAAAATATGTTGATGAAAAATAAGCACATTGCAGATTCATCAGATTAATACAAGCCACATGGAAAACCCATTTATCCAAACCAAGCATGATCAAGAACTAGGAAATATAGCACTTGTATATATTTCTCATGTATTATGTGCAACCAAATTCGATTTATTCCTCACATGCACAACAATACAAAATTCTACCCATGACAATTGTACATCGCATTGCAGAATTGAACCAAGCAGTTAACTAAACACCACAACAAATGAACCAAACATTAACTGAGCACCACATTGCACAATATAACATACTCCTAATAGAAGATCAGACAGTTAACCAAACCAAGCATGCTTAATAACTTGGAAATATATCAATTGTATTTGTTTCTCATGTATTTAGTACATCCAATTTCAATTTATTCCCCACATGGTATACAATAACAGAATGCACCCACAACAATTGAATATCGCATTGCAGAATTGAACCAAATAGTTAACTAAACACCACAACAAATGAACCAAAGGTTAACTGAGCACCACATTGCACAATATAACATATTCCTAATAAAAGATCAGACAGTTAACCAAACCGAGCATGCTTAACAACTTGGAAATATAGCAAATGTATTTGTATCTCATGCATTTAGTACAACCGAATTCGATTTATTTCTCACATGGTAAACAATAACATAATGCACCCACAACAATTGAATATCGCATTGCAGAATTGAACCAAATAGTTAACGAAACACCACAACAAATGAACCAAACATTAACTGAGCACGACATTACACAATGTATAACATACTAGAAGATCAGACAGTTAACCAAACCAAGCATGCTTGACAGCTTCGAAATATATTAATTGTATTTGTTTCTCATGTATTTTGTAAAGAAAAATTCAATTTATTTCTCACATGGAAGACAATAAAAAATTGCACCCTGAAGAATTGAACATCACATTTGCAGAATTGAACCAAATAGTTAACTAAACACGACAACTAATTAACCAAACGGTTAAAAGGGTGGGCTCGATAAAAAGCCACGAACTGTCATGTAAAGCAGCCAACCGCGTCACGTCGTCGGTGCGTGAGGTGTTGACGGTGGCCCCGACGGCGAGGCGCGCCTCCAAGATCTGGGGGTCAGCACGAATGGCAGCCATCACGACCTCATCCGCGGGTGCGGCTGCGATTTGCTTCTCCGCTGCCAAATGCTCCTTGTGATCCTGGCTATACCGCGTGCACCATGGCTTAGGCTGGCGCTTATTTGGTGGAAGGGTCGGTGATTTGGGTGGAAGGTGTCGCACCGGCGGTCGGGGCATGTGCGATGTGGAAGGAGGAGGAGGATGGGGGTCGGGTGAGGATTACCTGCCTGGATAGACAAGGCCGAACAGTGTGGAGGAGGGTCGCCGGCGAGGAGGCAGCGCTGCAATCAAGGAGTGAAGGTTTCAATTTGGAAAGGAAGGCGGAAACAGGGGAAATGTGGCTTTTGGTAAGGGGGAGAGGCAGGGAGGTAGATATTTCCGTGGAAGCCAAAAATTTGGAATCGCTTCAGCGAAAAAACTGGCTCGCATAGTGTCATCACACATGGTCCCCTATTCAGAACTATGTACGATATGTGAACATCACAAACGATTCAGATAGCTTAACCCGTGTGTGATGATTTTGAACGTCAAATTTTTTGGTTCTTATTTCCCTAGTTACACTGGTCATCCACGTCATTGCATAATTTGGGTACACAAAGGAGACTACAGCACACCCACACTTCCTAATCGAGCAAGTTCAGCAATTAAATAGAGCTAGCTGACCTAAACATTACTCTAACAAATTAAAGACCAGCGCTCTTAATTAAACAAAACAAAGAGTACTACTACGGCCGGTGCTCGTCGATCTCAGTCGCCGCCTCCATCTCTTGCTCGCGCCCGATGGTCTCCTGGGGAAGGGGCTCCATGTCATCCATAGCACAATACCTGAGAAGCATCTCGCCATCCGCATCAGCCATCTCTTTGGAATAGGCCGCCATGAGCTGGGCATGGGCGGCCGTGATCTGGGCTTTGATAGGCTCCGTCGTGGCAAGGTATGCCGCACAGGAACGAACGGCTGCTCGAACTCTCTCGGCGAATGCCAACTCTTCGGCCATGGGTTGCCGACCGTTGTCGCAGAAGCTTCGTTTGATTTGTGCGGTGACCGCCATGAGCTGGGCGTGGGCGGCCTCGACATGGTCGTGGGCAGCCTCCATTAGAGCTAAGGCCGCCACTGCAGAACATGCAGCTGGTGTGCCGTTCTCGCCAGTTGCTATCCCCGAGGCAGATGTTTCTCCCATCGCCTGAGAAGCAATAGTGGCCATTTGGGCTTCCTTGGACGCTCGGACGCAGATTGCGGTCACCCTCATGAAGCTTGTTAGCACGCGCCTGGCGGCTGCGGCCGCGCTCTCACCTGAGTGGGCCGCCA
This sequence comes from Triticum urartu, assembly GCF_003073215.2. NCBI lineage: Eukaryota > Viridiplantae > Streptophyta > Magnoliopsida > Poales > Poaceae > Triticum > Triticum urartu. The sequence continues at coordinate 247,756,617 of NC_053022.1, read as the reverse complement.
AACTTACCCTCACGACATGGGTCCACGTCCCCATCTTTCACTGGCGACGATTGAACAGTGAAATGATATTTGGGGAGCAAGCTAGTGTGCTTGACACGCCGGCTGTGGACTGTAGCCGTCGCACCTTCTTGTGTAAGCCGTATGCGTACTATACTCCGACGGTGCTCCAAGATATTGAAGAAAATATGCCCTAGAGGCAATAATACAGTTGTTATTTTATATTTCCTTATATCATGATAAATGTTTATTATTCATGCTAGAATTGTATGAACCAGAAACTTGATACATGTGTGGATACATAGACAAAACACAGTGTCCCTAGTAAGCCTCTACTAGACTAGCTCGTTAATCAAAGATGGTTAAGTTTCCTAACCATAGACATGTGTTGTCATTTGATGAACGGGATCACATCATTAGGAGAATGATGTGATGGATAAGACCCGTTCGTTGGCTTAGCATAATGATCGTTAAGTTTTATTTCTATTGCTTTCTTCATGACTTATACATATTCCTTTGACTATGAGATTATGCAACTCCCGAATACCATAGGAATGCCTTGTGTGCTATCAAACGTCACAATGTAACTGGGTGATTATAAAGATGCTCTACAGGTATCTCCGAAGGTATTTGTTGGGTTGGCATAGATCAAGATTAGGATTTGTCACTCCAAGTATCGAAGAGGTATCTCTGGGCCCTCTCGGTAATGCACATCATGATAAGCCTTACAAGCAATGTGACTAATGAGTTAGTTATGGGATGATGCATTACAGAACGAGTAAAGAGACTTGCCGGTAACGAGATTGAACTAGGTATGAAGATACCGACGATCGAATCTCGCGCAAGTAACATGCCGATGACAAAGGGAATGACGTATGTTGTCATTGTGGTTTGACCGATAAAGATCTTTGTAGAATATGTAGGAGCCAATATGAGCATCTAGGTTTCGTTGTTGGTTATTGACCAGAGATGTGTCTCGGTCATGTCTACATAGTTCTTGAACCCATAGGGTCCGCACACTTACCGTTCTATGACGATTTGTATTATGAGTTATGTGTTTTGGTGACCGAAGATTGTTCGAAGTCCCGGATGAGATCACGGACATGACGAGGAGTCTCAAAATGGTCGAGAGGTAAATATTGATATATTGGGCGATAGTATTCGGACACCAGAATGGTTCCGGAGTGTTAAGGATATTTATCGCAGTACCGAGGGGTTACCGGAACCCCCTGGGGGGAAGTAATGGGCCACATGGGCTTTGGGAGGGAGGCACCCTAGCCCACAAGGGGCTAGCGCGCGCCCCACTTGGAAGGGGTCCAAATTGGAGTGGGGAAGGGGGCGGCACCCTCTTTCCTTCTCCTTCTCCCTCTCCTTCCCCATTTCCCTCTCCGGTAAAAGGAAGTGGGGGGTCCGAATTGGACTTGGAGTCCTAGTAGGACTCCTCCCCACTCGGGGGTGCGCCTAGGCTGGCCTCCTCCCCTCTCCTCCTTTATATACGGGGGCAGGGGGCACCTCTAAGGCACATCAATTGTTCTTAGCCGTATGCGGTGCCCCCCTCCACCGTTTACTCCTCCGGTCATATTGCTGTAGTGCTTAGGCGAAGCCCTACGCGGATCACTTCACCATCACCGTCACCATGCCGTCGCACTGACAAAACGCTCCCTTGACAGTTTGCTGGATCAAGAGTTCGAGGGACGTCATCGAGCTGAACGTGTGTTGAACAAGGAGGTGTCGTACATTCAGTACTTGATCGGTTGAATCGAGAAGACATTCGACTACATCAACCGCGCTAAACTAACGCTTCTGCTTTCGGTCTACGAGGGCACGTGGACACACTCTCCCCCTCTCGTTGCTATGCATCTCCTAGATAGATCTTGCGTGAGCGTAGGAATTTCTTTGAAATTGCATGCTACGTACCCCAACAATGGTATCCGAGCCAGGTCTATGCGTAGATGATATGCACGAGTAGAACACAAAGAGTTGTGGGTGGTGATCGTTGTACTACTTACCACCAATGTCTTATTTTGATTCGGCGGTATTGTTGGATGAACCGGCCCGAACCAACCTTACATGACCACGTTCATGAGACCGGTTCCACCGGCAGACATGCAACTAGTTTTGCATAAAGGTGGCTGGCGGGTGTCTGTTTCTCCAAATTTAGTTGAATCGAATTTTACTGTGGTCGGTCCTTGTTGAAGGTTAAAACAACAAACTTGATAAATCACCATTGTGGTTTGATGCGTAGGTAAGAACGGTTCTTGCTAGAAGCCCGTAGGAGCCACGTAAAACTTGCAACAACAAAGTAGAGGATGTCTAACTTGTTTTTGCAGGGCATGTTGCGAGGTGATATGGTCAAGACATGATGCGATATACGTTATTGTATGAGAAGATCATGTTTTGTAAAAGTTATCAGCAACTGGCAGGAGCCTTATGGTTGTCGCTTTATTGTATGAAATGAAAACGCCATGTAATTGCTTTAATTTATCACTATGCATTAGCGATAGTTGTAGAAGCAATAGTTGGCGAGACGACCATGACGCTACGATGGAGATCATGGTGTCAAGCCGGTGACAATGGAGATCATGACGGTGCTTTGGAGATGGACATCAAGGGCACAAGATGACGATGGCCATATCGTGTCACATATTTTGATTGCATGTGATGTTTATCTTTTATGCATCTTATTTTGCTTAGTACGGCGGTAGCATTATAAGATGACCCCTCACTAAAATTTCAAGGCATAAGTGTTCTCCCTGAGTATGCACCGTTGCGACAGTTCGTCGTGCCAAGACACCATGTGATGATCGGGTGTGATAACCTCTATGTTCACATACAATGGGTGCAAGACAGTTTTGCACATGAAGAATACTTGGGTTAAACTTGATGAGCCTAGCATGTACAGACATGGCCTCGTAACACTAGAGACCTAAAGGTCGAACGTGAATCATATAGTAGATATGATCAACATAGAGATGTTCACCATTGAAAACTACCCCATCTCACGTGATGATCAGACATGGTTTAGTTGAAATAGATCACATGATCATTTAGATGACTCGAGGGATGTCTATCTAAGTGGGAGTTCTTAAGTAATATGATTAATTGAACTTAATTTATCATGAACTTATTACTGATAGTTTTTGCATATCTATGTTGTAGATCAATAGCTTGCGCATAGCTCCCCTGTTTTATTTTTGATATGTTCCTAGAGAAATCTAAGTTGAAATATGATAGTAGCAATGATGCGGATTGGGTCCGTGATTTGAGGATTATCCTCCTTGCTGCACAGAAGAATTATGTCCTTGATGCACCGCTAGGTGATAGACCTATTACAGGAGAAGATGCCGACGTTATGAACGTTTGACAAGCTCGGTATGATGACGACTTGATAGTTTATTGCACCATACTTTACGGCTTCGAACTGGGACTTCAAAAATGTTTTGATGGCCATGGAGCATATGAGATGTTCCAAGAGCTAAAAATGTTATTTCAGACTTATGCCCGTGTTAAGAGGTATGAGACCTCTGACAAGTACTTTGCCTACAAGATGGGGGAGAATAGCTCAGCTAGTGAGCATGTGCTCAGAATGTCTGGGTGCTACAATCGCTTGAATCAAGTGGGAGTTAATCTTCCAGATAAGATAGTGATTGACAGAGTTCTCTAGTCACTATCACCAAGTTAATAGAACTTCGTGATGAACAATAATATGCAAGGGATGACGAAAATGATTCCCAAGCTCTTCGCGATGCTGAAATCAACGAAGGTAGAAATCAAGAAATAGCATCAAGTGTTTATGGTTAACAAGACCACTAGTTTCAAGAAAAAGGGCAAGGGAAAGAAAGGGAAACTTCAAAAAGAATGGCAAGAAAGTTGCCAGTCCCATGAAGAAGCCCAAAGCTAGACCCAAGCCTAAAACTGAGTGCTTCTACTTCAAAGGAAATGGTCACTAGAAGTGGAACTACCCTAGATACTTGGCGGATAAGAAGGATGGAAAAAGTGAACAAAGGTATATTTTGTTGGGGAATGCAGTATTTCAAAAAAATTCCTACGATCATGCAAGATCTATCTAGGAGATGCATAGCAACAAGAGGGGAGAGTGTGTCCATGTACCCTCGTAGACCGAAAGCGGAAGCGTTTAGTAACATGGTTGATGTAGTCGAACTTCTTCACGATCCAACCGATCCTAGCACCGAACGTACGGCACCTCCGTGTTCAGCACACGTTCAGCACGATGACGTCCCTTGAGCTCTTGATCCAGTTGAGGACGAGGGAGAGTTCCGCCAGCACGACGGCGTGGCGACGATGATGATGAAGTTACCGGTGCAGGGCTTCGCCTAAGCACTACGACGATATGACCGAGGTGGTAAACTATGGAGGGGGCACCGCACACGGCTAAGAGATGTCTGTTGTGCCATTGGGGTGCCCCCTCCTCCGTATATAAAGGGGGGAGGAGGAGGTGGCCGGCCTAGGGGGCGCGCCATAAGGGGGAGTCCTACTTGGACTCCTAGTCCAAGTAGGATTCGGCCCCCCTTCCTTCCTTCCACCGGAGAGGGAAAAGGGGAAGGGAGAGAGAGGGAGAAGGAAAGAGGGGGCCCGACCCCCTCCCCTAGTCCAACTCGGTTTGGGCTAGGGGGAGGGGGCGCCCCTCTCATGTGGCCTTTCTCCTCCCCTCCAATAAGGCCCAATAGGCCCAATACTTCTCCCGGGGGGTTCCAGTAACCTCCCGGTACTCCGGAAAAATGCCCGAACCACTCGGAACCATTCCGATGTTCAAATGCTTCCTCCTTCTCCTCTATAGTGCTTGGCAAAGCCTTGCAGGAGAACCGCAAGCTCCACCACCACGCCGTCGTGCTGCCGGAGCTCTCCCTCAACTTCTCCTCTCCCCTTGCTAGATCAAGAAGGAGGAGACGTCCCTAGGCTATACTTGTGTTGAATGCAGAGGCACCGTCCATTCGGCGCTAGGATCGGATCTTCCGCGATTTGAATCGCTGCGAGTACGACTCCATCAACCATGTTCTTGTAACGCTTCCGCTTAGCGATCTTCAAGGGTATGAAGATGCACTCCCTCTCTCTCATTGCTAGTATATCCTAGACTGATCTTGGTGACACGTAGGTTTTTTTTTGAATTATTACTATGTTCCCCAACAGTCACTGGGTGAGGACAGCGCAAGATCGAACCAAAAGCTAAGCACTTCTCCCATGCAAGAAAAACCAATCTAGTTGGCCAAACTAAATGATAGTCCAAAGAGAATTACAAAGATATCAAATCATGCATATAAGAATTCAGAGAAGATTCAAATAATATTCATAGATAATTTGATCATAAATCCACAATTCATCGGATCTCGACAAACACACCGCAAAAGAAGATTACATCGGATAGATCTCCAAGAACATCAAGGAGAACATGGTATTGAGAACCAAAGAGAGAGAAGAAGCCATCTAGCTACTAGCTATGGACCCGTAGGTCTGAGGTAAACTACTCGCGCTTCATCAGAAGGGCAATAGAGTTGATGTAGATGCCCTCCGTGATCGAATCCCCCTCTGGCTGGATGCCGGAAAAGGCCCCAAGATGGGATCTCATGGGAACAGAAGGTTGTGGCGGTGGAAAAGTGTTTTCGTGGATGCTTATGGTGTTTCTAGAATATATGTGAATATATAGGGCCAAGGGCTAGGTCAGAGGAGTCCCAAGGGGGTGGAAAGGTAGGGGTGCCCCCCCTAGGGCGCACCCCCACCCTTGCCGCTGCCTCGCGGCTCTTCTGACTTGCACTCCAAGTCTCATGCGTGTCGTTTGGTCCAAGAAAAATCATCGCGAAAGTTTTATTCCGTTTGGACTCCGTTTGATATTCCTTTTCTGTGAATCTCAAAAACAAGGAAAAACAGAAACTGACACTGGGCTCTAGGTTAATAGGTTAGTCCCAAAAATAATATAAAATAGCATATTAATGCATATAAAACATCCAAAACAGATAATATAAGAGCATGGAACAATAAAAAATTGTAGATATGTTGGAGACGTATCAAGCATCCCCAAGCTTAATTCCTGCTCGTCCTCGAGTAGGTAAATGATAAAAACAGATTTTTTGATGTGGAATGCTACCTAACATATTTATCCATGTAATTTTCTTTACTTTGGCATGAATGTTCAGATCCATAAGATTCAAAACAAAAGTTTATATTGAGATAAAAACAATAATAGTTCAAGCGTACTAACAAGGAAATTATGTCTTCTCAAAATAACATGGCCAAAGAAAGTTATCCCTACAAAATGATATAGTATGGATATGCTCCATCTTCATCACAGAAAGTATTAAATCATGCACAACCCTGATGACAAGCCAAGCAATTGTTTCATACTTTTGATGTTCTCAAACTTTTTCAACCTTCACGCAATTCATGAGTGTGAGCCATGGACATGGCACTATAGGTGGAATAGAGTATGGTGGTTGTGGAGAATACCAAAAGAAGGAGCTAATCTCACATCAACTAGGAATATCAACGGGCTATGGAGATTCCCATCACTAGATATCAATGTGAGTGAGTAGGGATTGCCATGCAACGGATGCACTAGAGCTATAAGTGTATGAAAGCTCAAAAAGAAACTAAGTGGGCGTGCATCCAACTTGCTTGCTCACGAAGACCTAGGGAAATTTGAGGAAGCCCATCATTGGAATATACAAGCCAAGTTATATAATGAAAAAATCCCACTAGTATATGAAAGTGACAACATAGGATACTCTCTATCATGAAGATAATGGTGCTACTTTGAAGCACAAGTGTGGAAAAAGGATAGTAACATTGCCCCTTCTCTCTTTTCTCCCATTTTTTTTTCTTTTTTTGTGTGGGCTTCTTTGGCCTCTTTTATTTTTTTGTAAAGTTTGGAGACTCATCCCAAGTTGTGAGGGAATCATAGCTTCCATCATCCTATCCTCACATGGGACAATGCTCTAATAATGATGATCATCACACTTTTATTTACTTACAACTCAAGAATTACAACTCGATACTTAGAACAAAATATGACTATATATGCATTCCTCCGGCGGTGTACCGGGATGTGCAATGACTCAAGAGTGACATGTATAAAAAATATGAATGGTGGCTTTGCCACAAATACGATGTCAAGTACATGATCATGCAAAGCAATATGACAATGATGAAGTGTGTCATAATAAACGAAACGATGGAAGTTGCATGACAATATATCTCGGAATGGCTATGGAAATGCCATAATAGGGTATGGCAGCTGTTTTGAGGAAGTTATATGGTGGGTGTAAGGTACCGGTGAAAGTTGTGTGGTACTAGAGAGGCTAGCAATGGTGGAAGGGTGAGAGTGCGTATAATCCATGGACTCAGCATTAGTCATAAAGAACTCACATACTTATTGCAAAAATCTATTAGTCATCAAAACAATGTACTACGTGCATGCTCTTAGGGGGATAGATTGGTAGGAAAATATCATCGCTCGTCCCCGACCACCACTCATAAGGAAGACAATAAATAAATAAATCATGCTCCGACTTCATCACATAACGGTTCACCATACGTGCATGATACGGGAATCACAAACTTTAACATAGGTATTTCTCCAATCCGCAATTACTCACTAGCATGACTCTAATATCACCGTCTTCATATCTCAAAAAAATCATAAGTAATCAAACTTCTCCTAGTATTCAATGCACTTTATATGAAAGTTTTTTAATTATATCCCTCTTGGATGCCTATCATATTAGGACTAAGTTCATAACCAAAGAAAATTACCATGCTGTTTAGAGAGACTCTCAAAATAATATAAGTGAAGCATGAGAGTTCAACAATCTCTATAAAATAAAACCACCACCGTGCTCTAAAAAGATATAAGTGAAGCATTAGAGCAAAATTGCCTAGCTCAAAAGATATAAGTGAAGCACATAGAGTATTCTAATAAATCACGATTCATGTGTGTCCCTCTCAAGAGGTGTGTACAGCAAGGATGATTGTGGCAAACTAAAAAGCAAAGACTCATATCATACAAGACGCTCCAAGCAAAACACATATCACGTGGTGAATAAAAATATAGCCTCAAATAAAGTTACCGATAGACGAAGACGAAAGAGGGGATGCCTTCCGGAGCATCCCCAAGCTTAGGCTCTTGGTTTTCCTTGAATATTACCTTGGCGTGCCTTGGGAATCCTCAAGATTAGGCTCTTGCCACTCCTTATACCATAGTCCATCAAATATTTACCCAAAACTTGAAAACTTCACAACACAAAACTCAACAGAAAATCTCATGAGATCCGTTAGTGTAAGAAAATAAATCACCACTTATGGTACTGTTGTGAACTCATTCTTTATTTATACTAGATAATACCCCGCGCATTGCGGCGGAAATTGGATGCAATACATTTCGATGATATTTATTTTCCATAGAAGATGAATATTTGGACGAACAATATAATAATTGAAATTTGGAAAACACATATGTATAATCATAAATACTTATTGAAAATTAGAAAATACATATGTATAGTCATAATTATACGCTGTTCATAAAAATAACATAATATGTGGTATAATTTATTTGTAGTTGGGGTCTTCTTCGTTGAGAACTATCTGTTCATGTGGGTTCCTTTCGTAATGTACTTGAAGATGTATTTGGTGGTGTTGTCTTCACGTGCAACAGTTTCTCTGAAAGCAACAGACACTGGTGGTTTTGGAGTAGTCTTTTTCTTTTCAGTTGCCTCCATGTACTTCTTCTGAGCCTCCCTTGATGAATTAGTTGTTGAGTGGGGCAGAACATTCCTTGGTCCATCATATTGTATCCTGGAGAAAGATTTATGTGTTTAATGTTATTTGCAGCAAGCATAGGGATGTAGAAAACAACATTGTATGCAGTAGTCGTACCTGTTGCCTTCGTGTTGGCTGTCCATTTTTGTGCCGGTAGTCAAAAATTTCTGATTTGAAAGATGAAGTTGTGGCGAGTACAATATATTATGGGGGGGGGGGTCTTATATAGGTGTCTCACATAGGAAATAATGTCTAACCGAAAGATGTTTAAGTAATGGTTAATGCAAAAATCAAATTAGCATTCATGTATTTTAATGCAGAGTGTAGGTTTGTATTGAGATCCTAATTGCAAAAAAGAACATAAACTGATCCACTCATGAATTTACTTTAATACACACTGTAGGTTTCTATCGAGATAATAAGTGCACCAAAGAACATAAATTGTATCCATTCATGAATATATTTGAACAGACACTGTAGGTTTGTATTGAGATCATAAGTCCAACAAAGAACATAAACTGGAACCACTGATAAGTTGGTAGTTGAACAAAATTTGTAATGTTCCTTGGTTACAATAGAAGTTGAGCAAAGTGGTATGAACACAAGGACTATGTTATTTCTGGTTGTAGGCGATGTACGTTATTCCTCATTTCTCATTTGTAGCAGAGTATAAGTTGTCCTGCCTATATTGGAAAATGAAGCATTGTCAAAAAAAAGTAAATACCACAATATATTACTGGTTTTTTAAATCAGAAAATGAAAGTTTATATAGTCAATGTAAAGTACTTAAATCGTCCAAATGTTCCTCTACTCTGGCTGTTCCTGTTGATGTAGTTTTTCTGGAAGTGTATCTACATTCCTGTTGATGGAGATTTTTGGCAACTGCAAATATATGTAGGAAGAAACTCATATTGTTGGCTAAATTTGTATAAAGGGTGTGAGAAACACAACATACTCATGCTTGTTCTTTTTCGTAGTACTTTCTTCCGGTTCCTTTGAGCTGCATTTAGAAAATTGGTTCCATTTATTATATCAGATATTGAAAGTAATAAAGCATGAATCAAAATAGAAAATGAACTGGGTAAGAGAATATAAATGTAACCCAAGAACCCCCATGTACTTGAAATAAGTTACCATTTGGGAAACATACCATGGATGAGATGTAATCCTGAATATATCATATTCCCAATATTGAGCACAATATAGCATGTATAAGTTAGTGTTCACTTGCATGACCAGTAATTTTTGTGTAAGGAGACTACAAATAATTGTGAGTCGGAATTGATTTTGTGAAATTAACATTTAGTTGGTAAAAGCTTGGTAATCTTATAGACTTTAAAATGGAGCAGGCAAAGAATTCTAGAAGACAGAGCTAGGATTTAGCTTGACAACTCCATTAGTGTGACATGTAAACGCGAGTTAAATGAAGCCTAACACCACATTAGGAAATGTGATGCTTCAGGTGCTGCCAATGGATTTATGTGATTTCTATTACTGTGTACTTTACTTGTTGTTAATGGTTACTTCTAACTGCTACCAGGAAGTTTGTATGTGCCTTATGTAGTTATTGGAGAACCATGGTGCACTAAGGTTTTGTGAGTGTTCTCATACCTGTTAGATTTGTCGGCATCACTCTCAGTAAAATCAATTCTTCTTTTTGCATTGATCCTGATTGTAATGTACATCATAGATGTAAAGTAGTGTTGATCAGAGGAATACAATAAGATGGAGGTTTATGAAAGATTACATGTAGCAGCATATAAAAAAGAGAAAGCATTTGAGAAGGGAAAAAGACTAACATTCAATTCCATTTGGACTTTCACATAAAAGTATCATTGTGACAAGTCATATAATGGAGAAGCAATAAGAGAGATGTTTAAAATCCAAGTTTATGAAGCATTACCTATTTTCGTTTTCCTTTATGCTGATAGACATTGGCTTATGAGTTGCAAGAGTATTGTCATTGGTGGTTGTATCCTCGCCTGACTAAAAAAGCTTCACACATTATGTTAATAACCATGATATATGAAGGTAATGAATCTGTAAGAAGGTGCTTACCTTTGGAGCACGTGGAACAGGTGTTGATTCAGTATTGTTGACAAAGAAACTTTTTTTCAGGACATAATTTATAGGGTACTTGGCAGACGAATCAGTGTTCATTCCTATGTAGAATAACTTTTCTTTACCAATGGCCTTATCCGGGGTAAGCACATGATCTATAGCTTCTATCTTCATACTCATTGAAACATGATCAGCATGACGCTCAACTAAGTCTTCAGCTGCTCTAGCAAAAGCAGTTGCATCCAAACTTCCCGAGTTATCTGTTAGTGTAAGGGGAAGTTTGTACCTGAAGCATGGTATAGTTGTTAGTGACATGATAAAAAAGGAATTATTTAATTATTAGATTTTAAGAAGATATATAATACATTGGGCATGGAACTGGAAATTGGCAGCCACATGTTGGGGTATCTGTCATGTTGTTATATCCTTTTCCACAACGCTTGCATGCTTTGTAGTACCATTTGACTGACGGTATAATTGATGCTACTTTTGCGATAATGCTGAAGGTTGCTCCTCCCTGGCACAAAAAAGGATGAAGTATCAATAATCTATTTTATTTTAAATGGCGAGGCAGGAAAAAGTGAACTGCATGAGGAAGTGTTCACCTGAAAAGATGACGTTGGAAGGTTAGATATTTCTTCAATGGTGTATAGTTTGCCTGCTACTTCAAGTGGAGATACTTGTTTGACCTGAGGGAGATGCTTTTGTAGAGTTGGGCATTTCCATTGATAGCTTCAAATGTTTTTCATATAAAATATTAGTTTGTTGTAGTGCTAAACATAAATTCTGTATGTGTAAGAGTGAGAAAGAGAGAACCTGGTGCGGTACTTTTGAACTTCAGGTATATCAAGATCAAGATATAATTGTGTCGCAGAACTTGAGGATCCTTGTATCATACCTATAAACTTATGTTGTTAATAGGATGTTTAAATAAATATGTTTATTATTTTTTTGGGCAAGTTTTTTTTGTAAGTTACCTGTAAACCTTTGTAGAGTTGCAGTTACACCAGCAAAAATGGCTATGATAATTCCTTCTTGAGATTTTTTAAGTACTGTTTCTTCATCAAATGATTCTCCATGCTGGCCCCATAGAACTAATTCTTGTGTTTGTTCTCTAGAAAATTAAGGTATAGTCATTCTGAGGGGAACAGGTTATTAAGGTAAAAAAATTGAATGACAGGAGCAGCTATGAAGACATACTCTAGGTTGCGAATTTCGATCTTCTGAAATTTGTGCTGAGATGTTTGGCTAGCATAGTCATATGGACCAACATCACATATTACTCCTATCACATCTAAAAGGTTCAAGTATGCAAGTCGTTATGCATTGAAGTATAGTGGTTAAGAGATAGATAAGTCAAGCACATTATGTTACCTAGGAGTGGCTTGGAATCAATTGCTTTTTGTGGCAGCTGATCAAATGGGCAAAAGTCGAACAAAAGTGTAGGTATATCTGCACCTCTTGAATGTAGCAGATGAACCTTTGTGTCTTCTTTGAATTGCAGCATGTAATTCTGATGGCGATAGACATATGATTTGCTTCTGATATCGATAGCTGCAACATTTGAAATAATATAGAAAGATCCTTGAGATAGCAACCCACGAAATTGTTTTTCAATTTTTTTAGGCACACTAATGTGTGCCATGGATCTCTACAAAAGTTCAAGTAATCAAATGATTTGGAACAACAATGTTATTGTATAAAGTTAAATAGGTAACTATAAAAATGGACGTACATCTTCATCCAAGAGAATGCCATCAATGCTGATCAAAGCATTTCCATATCTGGGATTCGTATTTATAGCATCCCAAAGCCTTATTACCTGTGCAAAGACCTTACAGTTTTGTTGTCCCACTGTAATATCTTTAAGTTACGTAGTTGACTCCATAGGGGAGATGGATCTGAATGAATAAGAATGTTAGGAAAAAATGATGGCATGCAGAAAAAATGTATTACATACTTGTGAAATTTCAGGCATAACATAAATTTGAGTGGATAAAATACCTAGCTGTTTTAGATTCTATATGTATTAATTTGATTGACTACCTCGGCATATACTACATTATGTGTGCAATGCTCATAAGAAACTAGGCTATTTTCAATGAAAACTCGCAAGCCGTCTGGTGATGTAACTCTTGAAAATGCCACATATAATTGACCGTGTGAGAAGACATTAGATGGCAAGTAGACACCAACTCGGTTTAGTGTTTGCCCCTGACTTTTGTTTATTGTCATAGCATATGAAAGGCGAACAGGAAACTGGCGACGCCTCAATTTGAAAGGCCACTTAGACTGAGATGAAGTAGTGACAATTCGAGGAATATACACTCTTGAACCTATAGCATTCCCTGTTATGATTTCTCCTTCAATGACACGACCAGTCAGTTGTGTAACAATGAGTCTAGTGCCATTACAAAGCCCCCTTGATGGATCAAGATTACGTAGTAGCATTATGGGAACACCAATTTTCAAATGCAGTATATGATCTAGAAGTCCAGGTATGTCAATGGTGTTTAGCAACTCTGTTGGATATAATGCTTCTAGAGTAGAATGATTAGGACAGCTATCATCAATTGAATCTGAACTATAATATGACATTTCACTTGTTGCTAGCCGAGAAATCATTCTTGTATTTATTTTAGAAACGACATCATTCGTAGGTGCAAGAATTGCACGATCACACAAATATGATGTAATGTTAGTTGACTCACAGCCTGAGTTGTAGACAAATGGTATCAATCCATCTATATTTCTAGAATCTGGGGACAAAAGGAGATACTGGGGGATCTGTATAAATATGCTATTGGGTTCATTTGGAACAGGAACAAAAGGCCCAGTGCCATTTCCAATTCATAAGAGCCAGTCAGCAAAATTCTGTAGTTCTTCTTTCCTGGAGATGGACACACACCCTGAGGTGAGCCTCATATTTTCATTCAACTGTAGAAGTGTGCACTTGTTCCACAAATAAGAGTTAACAATGCAAGATTTCAAAATCTGTTGCTTGGTTGCATTTTTTATCACTGGTAGTGTTTGCCGAAAATCCCCACCAAGAACTACAGTGATACCTCCAAACTACATGTCTTCGGCATTAGGGTCTAGTATCTGACATTATATCTCTGAGAGTGCAGTCTAGTGCTTCAAAACAATATCTATGATTCATTGGTGCTTCATCCCAAACTATAAGAGATGTATTTTGAATAAGTTCTGCCAGGTGTGTATTTTTCTTTATGGTACACATTGAATTCTCTGAAATTTCCAAAGGAATTTTAAAACGGGAGTGTGGTGTTCGACCTCCCAGGAGCAATAGAGAAGCAATTCCCGAGGATGCTACTGCCAATGCAATTTTCCCTTGACTCCGCAAAGAATAAAGTAAAGTAGTCCATAAGAAAGTTTTACCAGTCCCTCCACATGCATAAACAAAGAATGTTCTACCTTCATTATTTATGGCAGAATTATAGATAGCATGAAATACATCCTTCTGGTTGTTGTTTAGCTTCGGAATATTATCATTCAAAGTGGATGTCATGTTTGGAATGTCATAGGTAAGCTCATCCAGCAAAAGCCTATTTTGTGCAGAAGCATTTCCTATATCATCTGGCAGTGGCAAACTAAAATGTGATAAGCAATATCCGGAATCCTTCAGCAATTTATCCAGCTCAATGAGAACACAGGATGCCACGTACGAATCTAGTGATGAACTGCTCAACTGAGAAGGATGAAGATTCAACCGATGTGCTATATCTTCAGACATCATTGATGCATGCTCCTCAAAAAGCTTGATAGGATTTGTTACATTGCAAAAAAGCAAAAGGGTAACAAAAAGCTGACATAATTGGAATGGTGATGCCCACTGAGATGCATCTTTTAATGCATTGGACCACTCTTGGTCATAACCTAGGAGTCCTAAAGCTTCACATGCTGAATGAAATGTAGGATATTCTTGGCCTGATATAGTCCTGATATCAGCGAAGGAGGTTGGACCTTTACGAATGTTCAGCAACATTCGCAAATAGAAAGGCTCTCCTTGTGAAGGGTTGACATGTGCCACTCGGCCAATTGTTTTTTGAGGACCTCGACAATGATCCCAGTATTTCCCTTGATGGTGCCATGTCCAATATTCTGGAAATTCTATGTACGTGTATTGTCGAGCTTCAGGGTGTTGCATATTAGCATCTAACCATGCAGTGAGTTTAGTGGTCACATTTTTGGGGTCTTCAATAACTTGTTCCAGATTATCATCTTCCGAATAAATTACATTGTTCTCAAGAGGAAGATGAACAGGGAGCCTTTCTATGGAAGGGTCTGTATGGTGAACATCATATTGCTGCAACCGCCAAGCAACATCATTTGGTGTCACACAACGACACTCTAAATAATTATCAATTTCATTAATGGTTTTAGTTGATGAGGCTGATGTTGAAGACTTGCCGTGGAGGCCAATTCTAGCACAATCGAATCCTTTTGTGACATACTTGAAAAGATATTTGTGCATACCATCATGGTTAACCTTCTCTACATTTATGTGAGCTTGGTACTTAACCACCAGGTCCACATTGTGAGGAACAATGAATCTATTGTCAATGTCAACATTATTTTTCCTAGCTGTTATTCCATTATTTGGTCGGGCATATTCTGTGAAACCATTCCCCCGTACAGTTGTTTGCTCACAGAACTCCTTTGGGTAAAATTTGGTGCATTTTCCTTCTGACATACATGGTGACGACTGGCCGAGAGGGCCGCAAGGGCCATGCACCATAAAAGAAGAAACAACCTCATATCCTATTGGATCTTTTACAGGATCTGGCAACTGAGCAGAAATATAGGAATCTATCTTCTGTGCATCTAAAGGTGCTTCTTTGGCTAACCATATAATTATATGAACATGTAGGAGTCCGCGTTTCTGGAATTCAACTGTGTAGATAACTACAGGAATGTAAAACATGTTTAATAACCGGAAGAAAACTATGTCAGAGAAGGGAATATAAGTTTAAGAGAACACTTATTACCTGCGTTTATGGGTCCAAAGAATTGTTTCTTTTTAAGATCATCCATTAGAATATTAAGATTCATTTTGAATACCCGGTTGACAATATCTGGACGGTCAGATGGTTCTTGACCAGGAATGGATGATAGAGCCTCTGTAATTTTAGGCCAAGCAGCATTTGATGTGAACGTGACAAACAGATCTGGGCAACCATATTTTCTACAAATAGCAATGGAGTCTTGGTAGTTTTGGTATAAGTAGCGAGGGCCTCCAGTAAATGAGGAAGGTAATATAATCCTTTGGCCAATAGAAGAACCTGGTGTAATACCCTTTGACACAGAATCTGCTAAACAACTGAATGATGATGATATGTATTTCTGTTGAAAGCTAGGCTTGCGGTAGAATGCAATACGAAAGGTTTCAACAGAACAATAGCCATCCACAAAGTAAGCCTATGTTAACCTTTTGCATTGTAATGGAGTGTTGAAGTCATTTGGCCTATCATGTAACCTATATGCATAGTATTCTAGCATTGTGACTTTTTGGCATTGATTTGATGCATTTGACACTGGAAGGCACATAAGCTCATTATGATAACCATCCTCACCATATGGAAATAAAAGAGGATATTGCATGGACATAAACTTGCAGTGTTTTTCATTGATCTGTTGTAAGCCTGATGAATGATCTTCCATCATAATGTCTCGTCCAACATTAGAAGACCCTAAATCTCCAACCACTAATCCAACAACTTCGGATGCAACTGGAGCACTATAGATATCTCCATGGGCATCAGGTTTGTCATATATTCTGATGTATAAATGGTCAGAATCATTGCCATGTAATCTTTGACTTGTTGTTCTAAATAGTTTCACAATGGGATTATGTGTGTTCAACATTGTTATGAGGGACTGAATAATGCCTTCATTAGCTTGGAGCAAAGTGCGTGTAGATGAAGTAATGCGCGAAGATGAAGTGGTGCGCGAAGATGAACCGGTGCGCGAAGATGAGGCAACATTTATTCTATTTGAAACCTCACACTCTGTATCAAATATGTATAATTGTGCATATTCTGGTCTCTGTCCTCTAGATGGTCTCATTGAACAAACATGGTGGCAGACTTGGCCACTGATCTTGAAAATGTATGGGCCTCGGCCATCATTTATGGACTCATCAATTTTAGCTCCCATTGAAGTCATGGCAAACATGATATTGTACTGACGAATATGATGAAAGAAGTGGCTTGAGAGTGAACTATTCTATGAAGTGAGTAAATCCAATAGAGGATGAGGAGGAGGATCATATGGCTGGAGGGAAACTTTTCCTCCTTTGCAGCACAAATTATATGCTGGATTTTGAGTATGCCTTTCTCTGCGTACACGCTCGTCATACCAAAAGAGAGCACCACAATGTTGGCAAGAACACTGGGGACCTCCAAGCGTTAAGGGTTCAAATATAGTTCCTGAAAGATGAGGCACAAAGAGAGGGTTTTTTTGTAAACGTAAATGATCACTGAACTTGGACACATGAACATGGATTAATTTAGGCAAAAGCTTATGTTTATGGGCAAATATCTGATTATGTGTGTCTGACATCGATGTGGTCGATGCTTCATTTCCTCGGCTCCTGTTTCTAGTGATTACATCCAAACGCCTACGACGGTTCTCGGTGGCAACATGTGAGTTTGATCGAGGAGTGGAATCAGGTACTGATGGACGGCGTGCCCGTCCACGTCACGTCCACGACCACATCCACGTGGAACTCCTCGTGTATGACCAACCCCATGCCCACCTGAATAACACGAAGAACTTTCTGCGCTATCCATGTCGACAACCCTAAGAAACCCACGGGAACGGGAATAGTTGAATGCAGGGCAAAATGGAAGACACTTTTGTTTAATTGTTCCACATGAGAATTTAAATGTAAGGGTACATGTTGAATCAAGCAAAACTTAATTCAGATTTGAGTGAAGCAAACTACTTGGATGAAGCAAACTAAAATCCATAATAGACAAGGAATTAAAATGCAAGGCTATGCATTGAATCAAGTTAAAAAATTGCATATAAATGAAAATCCAGAATAGGGAAAGATACCAAATTTTAGGAGTAGCACTGGGTGGGAACATTGTATACCAGTAGGAGCTGTAAACGTGAGGCACGTGGGCATGCAGCAGGGGAAGAATAACCAAGATGATTGAAGTGAGCAGCACCTGGAAAGTCCAAATTTGTGACTCAGTCAGCAATATGTCAAGAGGGAATGGCATGGAGAGAGGAGAGAGTTTCTCACCAACGGAAGCACTATGAACACGCTATGGGAGACGTCCACCCATGCTGGAAGATGATGTGAAAAGGATGAGCTGAGGTGGGGCAGACTTTAAAGGGGATTTCTTCAATTTCTTCTGCAGATCGTGGGGAGAGTAAGTGAAGCATCAATCATCAATTTCTTCAGTTTCTTGTGCAGATCGTGGGGAGAGGAAGTGGAGCGTCAACCATCAATTACCTACAACAGAATGTTTTTTCTTCTTATTTTTAGTGTAGAATGGTTTTTTCTTATTTTTAGTGTGGGCCATTTGGAGCATTGGGCTGCAAATGGTTTGAAGTAGTGGGCTATGTAGGTTGGAGTCAGCAAACGAAAAAAACAACAGTAGGATGGTACCTTCATCTGCAGATGCGTTGACCCAACGATTGAAGGTAAGCTACTAAGCAACTCGGAGCAACCCACCTGGGAAGTGAATGGAAGCACTAAAAATCATAGACATCAGATGAACAACAAACTAGCCCAATCCCAATCTACAATAAGGGGAAGACATGCTCACCGGAACTGGGGCGTTGGTAGGCACGACGAGCTTCTTCACCGGAGGTTGGCCACTTGGCCATGGCGGGGAAGGCGAGCTCCCGTCAGGCCATGGCCATGGCGGCGGCAGGAGGGCGGGGGAGGGACTGGTGGTAGATGGGAGTACTCCTTCTCGAGCCATTAGACATGCGCTGCTCGGGGATGCTCCGTCGGACAGGTGCTGCTCGGGGGCAACGGCCATGGCGACGGCGGAGAGGAGGCGAGGGGAGGAGGTGGCGACAGCGATGGTCGAATCAACTGCGGCGGGCGATGGGGTGGCCGTGTCCGCGTCCGGAGCGCCGCCGCCGTGAGGAGGATCTGGAGCGGGGGAAGGGGATGAGGAGGTGCTCTGCAAGAACTGGGGCGCGCGATGGGATGGTCGGGTCGCGCCGGAGCGCTGCCGCCGTGATGGCCGGGCCGCATCAAGAGCGCCGCCGCCGCCGTCAGGATGATCCGGAGCGGATCAGAGGTGTGGGGCTTGGCCGCTGGGGGGATTTTGTTTTTTTCTTTACAGGAAAAATAAGAAATAACCTCAGGAGGTGGGCTCCGTGGGACTGTTTAGGGGTGACGTGGATGCTTGTGATTGGATGCTGACGTGGCTATGTTGCATGTTGAGATAAATCAAGTAGTGGGGGTGAACTTCTTAAGTATATAGGATTGGTGTAATATATACTGTATTCCAACTTCTCCGTGGTTCAAACCCTCCTATACTACCCATAGATTAATCAAAATAAGCAAACAACACAAAGAAAACAGAATCTGTCAAAAACAGAACAGTCTGTACAAATCTGTGACTCTCGAATACTTCTGTAACTCCAAAATTTCTAAAAAATTAGGACAACCAAGGAAATTTGTATATTAATCTTCTTCAAAACAAATGAGTATTTTATCACGCTTCTGCTAAAAATGAGAATTGTTTCCCTGAGCGCAAAAGTTTCTGTTTTTTAGCAAGATCAAATCAACTATCACCGTAAGCTATCCCAAAGGTCTTACTTGGCACAAACACTAATTGAAACACAAAAATACACCTAACGAGAGGCTAGATGAATTATTTATGGTAAAACAGTACCAAAAAAGCAAGAACAAAAATAAAATTGGGTTGCCTCGCAACAAGCGCTATTGTTTAACGCCCTTAGCTAGGCATAAAAACATAGATCTAGGTATTGTCATCTTTGCTATGCAATCCATAAGTAGCTCTCATAATAGATTCATATGGAAACTTAATTTTCTTTCTAGGAAACTGTTCCATGCCCTTCCTTAACGGAAATTGAAATCTAATGTTTCCTTCTTTCATATCAATAATTGCACCAATTGTTCCAAGGAAAGGTCTACCAAGAATAATAGGACATGTTGGATTGCAATCTATATCAAGAACAATGAAATCTACGGGCACATAATTCCTATTTGCAACAATAAGAACATCATTAATCCTTCCCATAGGTTTCTTAATAGTGGAATCCACAAGATGCAAATTTAAAGAACAATCATCAAATTCACGGAAACCTAACACATCACATAAAGTTTTTGGAATCGTGGAAACACTAGTACCCAAATCACACAAGGCATGGCACTCATAATCTTTAATCTTAATCTTAATAGTAGGTTCCCACTCATCATAAAGTTTTCTTGGAATAGAAACTTCCAATTCAATTTCCAATATGTTTAGTAAAAGCTTTATTTTTATTATAAGCATGAGGATAATTCAACATGGATTGCAACAAGGAAACACAATCTATTAAAGAAAAATTATGATAATTAAATTCCTTGAAATCCAAAAGAGTGGGTTCATTGCTACTTAAAGTTTTGACCTCTCCAATCCCACTTTTATCAATTTTTGCATCAAGATCTATAAACTCCGAATCATTGGGACTCCTTCTAACTAAAGTTGACTCATCTCCAGTTCCATCTTTATCAAGATTTATATTGGAAAACACAGATTCAATAGGAGTCACATCAATCACTTCAAGATCTTCATCATTATTTTCACAAAAACTAGAAGAACAGACTTTTACAAACCAATCTCGCTTAGCATGCATCTTAGCGGTTCTTTCTTTACACTCATCAATGGAAATTCTCATAGCTTTAAGAGACTCATTAATATCATGCTTGGGTGGAATAGATCTAAGTTTCAAAGAATCAACCTCAAGAGAAATTCTATCCACGTTCCTAGTCAAATCATCAAACTTAAGCAATTTTTCTTCAAGCACAACATTGAAATTCTTTTGCGAACTTATAAATTCTTTAATACTACTATCGAGATCAGAGGGCATATTATTATAATTTCCATGAGAATTGTTGTAGCAATTACCATAATTATTATAGGAATTACTAGGAAACGGCCTAGGATTAAAATTACCTCTATATGTGTTGTTACCAAAATTGTTCCTACCAACAAACTTCACATCCATAGATTCATTATTATTCTCAATCAAAGTGGACAAAGGCATATCATTAGGATCAATAGAAGCACTCTTTATAGCAAATAATTTCATAAGTTCATCCATGTTTCCACTGAAAACATTAATCTCTTCAATTGCATGCATCTTTTTACCAGTGGAAGATCTTTCAGTATGCCATTGAGAATAACTAACCATAATATTATCTAGAAGTTTAGTTGCTTCTCCTAAAGTAATTTCCATAAAAGTACCTCCCGCGGCTGAATCTAAAAGATTTCTAGAAGCAAAATTCAATCCGGCATAATTTTTTTGTATAATCATCCACAAATTCAAACCATGAGCAGGGCAATTATGTATCATCAATTTCATCCTCTCCTAAGATTGTGCAACATGTTCATGATCAAGTTGCTTAAAATTCATAATATCGTTCCTAAGGGAGATGATCTTAGCGGGAGAAAAATACTTGGAAATAGAAGCATCTTTACACGTATTGCATGAATCAATACCATTTTTAGGCAAAGATGAAAACCAAGTTTTAGCACGATCCCGAAGTGAAAATGGAAATAATTTCAATTTAACAATATCATTATACACATCTTTCTTATTTTGCATATCATACAACTCAACGAAATTATTCAGATGGGATGCGACATCTTCACTAGGAAAGACGGAAAATTGATCTTTAATAACAAGATTCAGCAAAGCGGCATTAATTTCATATGCTTCTGCACTAGTGGCGGGAGCAATCAGAGTACTAATAAAATCATTATTATTAGTGTTGGAAAAGTCATGCAATTTGGTATTCTCTCGAGCCATTGTGACAAAGCAAGCAACCCAACACACAAGCAAACAAAACGCAAACAAAAAGATGAACGGAAGAAGGGCGAAGAAAAGGGCAAATATTTTCAAAAAATTTCTTGAGAAGTGGGGGAGAGGAAAACGAGAGGAAAATGGAAAATAATGTAATGCAAGAGATGATAATTTATGATGGGTACTTGGTGGGCTTGACTTGGCGTATATCTCCCTGGCAACGGCGCCAGAAATTCTTCCTACTACTTCTTGAGCTTGCGTTAGTTTTTCCCTTGAAGAGGAAAGGGTGATGTAACACAGTAGAGATAAGTATTTCCCTCAGTTAAGAACCAAGGTATCAATCCAGTAGGAGAAGAACACGCAAATCAGCAATACATGCACAAACAATCAAACACTTGCACCCAACGCGATAAAGGGGTTGTCAATCCCATCAGGGTCACTTGCAAAGGTGAGATCTGGTAGAGATAAATAAAACTAAACAAAAGATAACTAAATATTTTTGGGTTTTTTGGCTTATAGATCTGAAAATAAAAGATTGCAAAATAGTAGATCGGAAACTAATATGATGGAAAATAGACCCGGTGGCCATAGGTTTCACTAGAGGCTTCTCTCTTGAAGGCAAATAATACGGTGGGTGAACAAATTACTGTCGAGCAATTGATAGAAAAGCGAAAAGTTATGATGATATCCAAGGCAATGATTATGTAATATAGGCATCACGTCCGTGTCAAGTAGACCGACTCCTGCCTGCATCTACTACTATTACTCCACACATCGACCGACTCCTGCCTGCATCTAGAGTATTAAGTCCATGAAGAAGAGAGTAACACTTCAAGTAAGATGACATGATGTAGAGGAATAAACTCAAGAAATATGATGTAAACCCCATCTTTTTATCCTCGATGGAAATAATACAATACATGACTCGCTACCCCTACTTTGTCACTGGGTGAGGACACCACAAGATTGAACCCAAAGCTAAGAACTTCTCCCATTGCAAGAAAAACCAATGTAGTGGGCCAAACTAAACCGATAGTTTGAAAAGAATTTCAAAGATATCAAATCATGCATATAAGAATTTAGAGAAGATTAAGATAATATTCATAGATAATCTGATCATAAACCCACAATTCATCGGATCTCGACAAACACACCGCAAAATAAGATTACATCGGATAGATCTCCAAGAACATCAAGGAGAACATGGTATTCAGAATCAAATAGAGAGAAGAAGCCATCTAGCTACTAGCTATGGACCCGTAGGTATGAGGTAAACTACTCACGCTTCATCTGAAGGGCAATAGAGTTGATGTAGATTCCCTCCGTGATCGAATCCCCTTCCGGTAGGATGCCGGAAAAGGCCCCAAGATGGGATCTCACGGGAACAGATGGTTGCTGCGATGGAAAATTGTTTTCGTGGATGCTTCTGGTGTTTCTGGAATATATGTGAATATATATGGCCAAGGGCTAGGTTCAAGGAGTCCCGAGGGGGTGCGAAGGTAGGGGCCCCCCTAGGGCGCGCCCACCACCCTTGTCGCCGCCTCGTGGCTCTTCTGACATGCACTCCAAGTCTCCTAGGTGTCTTTTGGTCCAAGAAAAATCACCGTGAGAGTTTTATTCCATTTGGACTCCGTTTGATGTTCCTTTTCTACGAATCTCAAAAACAAGGAAAAAAACTAGCAATGGGCTCTAGGTTAATAGGTTAGTCCCAAGAATAATATAAAATAGCATATTAATGCATATAAAACATCCAAAACAGATAATATAGTAGCATGGAACAATCAAAAATTATAGATACGCTAGAGACGTATCAGCTGCCCCACCGGACTTTTTCTTAGGCGCCATGGATGATGAAGCCGTTGATGAAGAATACAGTGATGAAGATCGACGCGCTGCTTATGACCTCGGGTTCGCACAAGCGCTTCCCCCTACCTGTCGTGCTGAAGATGTCGTGGTTGGACACGATCACCTATGGGGACATTGGCCCCTTTGTGGTTCGGCAAGGGGAAGGCCGCATTGCACAAAGAGCGGAGACCAGAGAGCAGCACAACAGTGGTGGCTCAGGCAGTTTTTACCCAGGTTCTGGCCGCCATGAGGCGTAAAATCCTACTCCTGCTTTGTTGGACTGGATGGAAGACCGTGATGAATGCACAATGCCCAAGCCCGACAAGGTTGCCTCGGGAAGAGCAGCTACACGCGTATGAGTGTACAAGGGTTCGAATCCTTTCTAAGGTTGCCACGGCCCTCCTATTATAGGTCAAGGGGTTACCACAATGGCAAAACAGTCATTATCCAGTGATTAGATAGCCACAGTGCTATCATACCTAACTCTGTTCACAGGACAAGGTGCATTAAATGCACCGCTTAGTGTCACGTTGTGGATGTGGCCCGACAAGCCTTACTGTGTCATTCTGCCACCTTCTTGACTGCCTGCGCTACACGCCCGTGGACGGGTGTCATTTAGGGGTGATCTTCCTCAGAAATGGCTGCCACATGCCAAATGACAACCACTTAATCACTTTGGGGCTCGACACCACACTGATAAGTGACTTGCGTCGCTGAGAGGTGGAGCGGCGGAGCCTTGGCGGGGAAGCAGGCTGCCAACGTCTTGGCAACCCTTGTCGGGGAGGTCTTGTGACTTGTTCTTGGAGTGGACTCGACCCGACCAGGCTCGCCTGCCCGGTAAGGGATGTTTTTCCTTAGTGATATCTTGCCCCTTTGGCTTGTCTTGGTCTTCTTGATCCGCCCTTTGATTTCTCAATGAGCTATCTCTTCTGTTGGGCCTTGTCTTGGATACTATAACCTTGGTCTTGAGCCTATGGACAGTCCGGGCAACATACACTAGCGTTTGTTGCACCAACAAAAATGCAGCAAGGCAGCCCAATCCTTTTGTGGCAAAGGACATGCCAAAACAGTATCTTATAATAAACAAAGCGTTCTTGAGGGTACACGGGAATTTCATCTAGTCACTTTCATCATGTTGGTTTGATCCGTGTTCACTAATTTGATAATTTGATACGTGGGTGGACCGGTGCTTAGGTGTTGTTCTTGCTTGAGCAAACTTCCTACTTATGATTAACCCCCTCGCAAGCATCCGCAACTACGAGAAAAGTATTAAGATAAAATCTAACCATAGCATTAAACTTTTGGATCCAAGTCGGTCCCTTACGAAGTAGCGCATAAACTAGGGTTTAAGCTTCTGTCACTCTAGCAATCCATCATCTAATAAATACTCCATAGTGCATTCCCTTAGGCCCAAGTATGGTGAAGTGCCATGTAGTCGATGTTCACATGACACGACTAAGGGAATCACAACATACATATCATCAAAATATCGAACACATATCAAGTTCACATGATTACTTGCAACAATATTTCTCTCGTGACCTCAAGAACAAAAGTAACTACTCACAAATGATAATCATGCTCAAGATCAAGGGGCTATTAAATAGCATAATGGATCTGAATATATAATATTCCATTAAATAAACCATATAGTAATCAACTACAAGATGTAATCAATAGTACTAGTCACCCACAAGCACCAATCTAAGGTTCCGGTACAAAGATTGAACACGAGAGATGAACTAGGGTTTGAGAGTAGATGGTGCTCTTGAAGATGTTGATGGAGATTTCTCTCCCAAAAATGGGAGAGTTGTTGGTGATGATGATGGCGATGATTTCCCCCTCTGGGAGCGAAGTTCTATCGGGGGAATGGCCCCGCCAGAGGGCAAAAGTGCTCCTGCCCAAGTTCCGCCTCGAGACGGCGGCGCTTCATCCTGAAAGACCTATCCTTATTTTTTTCTAGGTCAAAATGACTTATATACCAGAAGAGGGGCACCGGAGGTGGGTCGAGGAGGACACAAGCCACCAGGCGCGCTTGGGCTCCCCGGCGTGCCCAGGTGGGTTGTGCCCACCTGGTGGACCCCCTCTGGTAGTTATTTGCTCCAATATTCTTCATATATTCCAAAACAATTCTCCATGAATTTTCAGCTCATTTGGAGATGTGTAGAATAGGTAACTCTGACGTAGCTTTTTCAGGTCCAAAATTCCAGCTGCCGGCATTCTCCCTCCTTGTGCAAACCTTGCATTTATGAGAGAAAAGGCATTAGAATTACTCCATGAAGCATTATTACACATAAAAACATTATAAATAATAGTAGGAAAACATGATGCAAAATGGATGTATCAACTCCCCCAAGCTTAGACCTCGCTTGTCCTCAAGCGAAAACCGAAATTGAAAAATATGTCCACATGCTTAGAAAAAAATACAGACATAGAAGCATCATCCATTATTATTATAATAACAACAAACTTTAGCATAAAACTTTATCATAGAACTTTCATCATGTAACTTCTCATGAACAAGTAACAGTTCATCACAATATCGAAGTATAGCATAAACCCTATTGAAAACCAACAAACTGTGTTCTCAGTCAACTTTGCAACTACAATTCATCATCTTTTCAAGAAGGGTCACGTATCGGGGCCTTTTGGTAAGTCTACATACTCAACCATCATATAGTGTTCTATGATTTGCTAACACTCACCGCATACACATGAGCAAAAAGTTTCAACCGGACACATAGAAAGATAGGGGCTTATAGTTTCACCTCCCAACGTATTCACCTCAAGGGTGATGTCAACAATAATAACTCATGCTCACCCATATCCAACTGGATATATGTGCCTAGATCTTTCCTCACCACATGATGCTTGCAAAATAGAAAATAAAAAGGAATAGGGAAGAATACTTTGACTCTTGCATAAAAGTAAATACATAAAAGTGAAAGATAGGCCCTTCGCAGAGGGAAGCAAAGGTTGCCATGCGCTCTTTGTTTGTATGCTTGATATCTTAGTGCAAAAGAACATCACATTATATTGCCCCTTGTGGTAGCAACCTTTATTATGCAATATGTCACTTTTATTATTTTGCCATCACAAGTTCGTACAACACTCAATTTTCTCTTACACCAAATGATCTAACGCATTTAGAAGCAATTTTTATTACCTTATTGCACCGATGAAAACTTACTTGAAGGATCTTACTCAATCCATAGGTAGGTATGGTGGACTCTCAAAATAAGATTTGGGTTTAAGGGTTTTTGGATGCACAAGTAGCATCTCTACTTGGTACAGAATTTTTGGCTAGAAAAGATATTGAGCAAGCACCACATGTTAAAGGATCTATGAAAATGTAACTTCTATGTGAATATGAACAAACATAAATCATTATGTTGTCTTCCTTGTCCAATGTCAACAATTTTTCCTTATAATATTTTGATGGGGTCTCACAATCATAAAAGATGTCCAAGATAGTGTATTTGCATGTGAATCTTCTCTTCCCTTATTAATTATTTCATGAATTGCATCATTGACCAATGCTATGTTTGTCAATCTCCAATAAATTTTAGCACTTATACTTTTCTTTATGTGATGTCATTACTCACCATAAGATTAACATATGATCTTTTTCATTATTTCCTTTCTTTTTATTGAAACAAAAAAGTAAAGAAAGCAAAACTCAAACTAAATTTATTATATATCTCGCACACGATTACAAACATAGATAGATTACTAAGCAAACACTCGAAGAAAGATCAGACTAAACTTTTATTCAACTAATTCAAAAGGTAACTAAAGATCGAACTAGGATAAATAGAGGTAGAGATAATGGTGGTGATACGTTACCGGGGCACCTCCCCCAAGCTTGGCACAAGCCAAGGGGAGTGCTCATATCATGAACTCAAGTCTCCTTTGGTGGTGAAGAAGAAGAAGATGGTGGTGATGATGTAGTATCGAGTTTGTCCTCCGGTTTCCATGGTAGTGGCTCACCATCATTAGAGGAAGAACAAGTCTCACGAGTCCTGCAACTGGCAGCCAAACTTATACCTTTAAACCTTGCCTCATATTCAAAGACTTGGTTTTGGAGATCATAGATCTGGCTTTGCAAAAAGTTAATTTGCTCGATGAGGGAGAAGACGACGTCCTTCATGGACCGGCCATCCACCTTAAGATCACGGGTAAGATCCATGATCATGAGGTGATTGGCATTGAGTCCGCACTCCACCATCCCCTTGCACTTGAAGATCTCTTGCTCCATGGCTTTGAGCCTGGCCTCCATGGTCCCCTTCCCCTTGGGTCCCTGAACAACCCGGATGTTGATCACCCCCTCACGCATCTCGATAGTTTGAGGGTGCTTCAATACCTCCGACAAGTAGGGGTTGATTACCCAACTTGTCCTTGGAGGAGCTCGAGGTGGCCATGGCGATCTAGATCTATCAGAAAACAACAAGAAAGAAGAGCAGGAGATTTCTCTACGATATGATGTTCAACACATTTGGGGGGTATATAAATATTTTTTTTATCTTGGGAAACAAGCAAACGGGAGAAAACGGAGTCTGGAAGGTAACCGAGGTGGGCACAACCCACCTGGGCGTGCCTGACAAGCCAAGCGCGCCCTGGTGTCTTGTGCCTACCAGGGCTGTTGAGGGAGTCCTGGATTAGGGGGTGTTCGGATAGCCGAACTATACCTTCAGCCGGACTCCTGGACTACAAAGATGCAAGATTGAAGACTCCGTCCCGTGTCCGAAAGGGACTTTCCTTGGCGTGGAAGGCAAGCTTGGCGATACGAATGTTCAGATCTCCTACCATTGTAACCGACTCTATGTAACCCTAACCCTCTCCGGTGTCTATATAAACCGGGGGGTTTTAGTCCGTAGGACAACATACACGTCAACAATCATACCATAGGCTAGCTTCTAGGGTTTAGCCTCTCTAATCTCGCGGTAGATCTACTCTTGTACTACCCATATCATCAATATTAATCAAGCAGGACATAGGGTTTTACCTCCATCAAGAGGGCCCGAACCTGGGTAAAACTTCGTGTCCCTTGCCTCCTGTTACCATCCGGCCTAGATGCACAGTTCGGGACCCCCTATCCGAGATCCGCCGGTTTTGACACCGACATTGGTGCTTTCATTGAGAGTTCCTCTGTGCCGTCACCGTCAGGCCCGATGGCTCCTACGATCATAAATGGCGATGCAGTCCAGGGTGAGACCTTCCTCCCCGGACAGATCTTCGTCTTTGGCGGCTTCGCACTGCGGGCCATTTCACTTGGCCATCTAGAGTAGATCGAAAGCTATGCCCCTGGCCGTCAGGTCAGATTCGGAAATTTAAACTACACGGCTGACATCCGCGGGGACTTGATCTTCGAAGGACTCGAACCACCGCCGAGCGTGCCGCACTGTCACGACGAGCATGATCTAGCTATGCTGCCGAACAGTGCCCTGGAGGCTGCACCCGCATTGGCTCCGACCCTTAGTTCGGAGCCAACTGCACCGATCGAGGATGGGCGGTTGGACGCCACCTCGGGGTCTGTGATCCCAACGGCGATCGAGCCGAACACCAGCCCCGTACTCTGCGAAACTCGTGACTCCACAGAGCCGGATTATTCTCCGGACTCCGAACCCTTCGCGCCCCTGCTGATCGAATCCGATTGGGCGCCGATCATGGAGTTCACGGCCGCGGACGTCTTTTAGCACTCGCCTTTCGGCGATATCCTGAAGTCACTGAAGTCTCTCTCTTTATCAGGAGAGCCCTGGTCGGACTACAGTCAGCAAGGTTGGGGTACGGACGATGAAGAAATTCAAAACCCACCCACCACCCACTTTGTAGCCACTGTTGATGACCTAACCGACATGCTCGACTTCGACTCCGAAGACATCGACGGTATGGACGCCGATGAAGGAGATGATGAAGAACCAGCGCCTACCAGGCCCTGGAAAGCCACCTCGTCATATGACATATACATGGTGGACACCCCAAAAGAGGGAGAGGGCGATGGAACAGCGGAGGATGACCCCTCCAAGAAACAGCCCAAGCGCCAGCGTCAGCGGCGCCGCTCAAAATCCCGCCAACACAAAAACGGCGATTCCAGCACAGGAGATAATAATACTCCGGAGAGTGCCGAAGAAAACCCCCTCCAGCAAGGTTTAGCACAGGAGGATCGAGAAACCAGCCCTCATGAGAGAGCGATAGACAGAGGGGTCGAGGACAATAATTATATGCCTCCCTCCGAAGACGAGGCAAGCCTCAACGACGACGAATTCATCGTGCCAGAGGATCCCGTTGAGCAAAAGCGTTTCCAACGCAGGCTTATGGCCACGACAAGAAGCCTCAAGAAAAAATAGCAACAGCTCCGAGCTGATCAAGATTTGCTGGTTGACAGATGGACCGAAGTCCTTGCGGCCGAAGAGCATAAACTCGAACGCCCCTCCAAGAGTTACCCAAAGCGCAGGTTGCTACCCCAATTAGAGGAGGAAGCACTTGATGCGGCCGAACGGCCACCTCGTGGCCGCGACAGAGAGGCCTCCCGGCCCTCCACTCAAGCCGCACCCCATACCAAGGCACGGGAATATGCGCCGGACTTACGAGACATGTTGGAGGACAAGGCAAGGCAAACACGATCGATCTACGGATCGCGTGGGCACCCCACGGCTCGAGACGGTAACCGTCACGCCGGCCACAAATTTGGCAGGGCCGAACACAACAGACAAAACTCATTGGAGCTACGTCATGATATCGCCCAGTACAGAGGCGCCGCACACCCACTGTGCTTTACAGACGAAATAATGGATCATCAAATCCCCGAGGGTTTCAAACCCGTAAACATCGAATCATATGATGGCACAACAGACCCTGTGGTATGGATCGAGGATTATCTCCTTCATATCCACATGGCCCGCGGCGACGATTTTCATGCCATCAAATACCTCCCACTCAAGCTTAAAGGACCAGCTCGGCATTGGCTCAACAGCTTGCCAACAGGATCAATCAGTTGTTGGGAGGACCTGGAAGCCGCATTCCTCGACAATTTCCAGGGCACTTATGTGCGACCCCCAGATGCTGATGACCCGAGTCACGTAATTCAGCAGCCAGAGGAATCGGCCAGGCAATTCTGGACACGGTTCCTAACAAAGAAAAATCAAATAGTCGACTGTCCGGACGCTGAGGCCCTAGCAGCCTTCAAGCACAATATCCGTGACGAGTGGCTGGCCCGGCACCTTGGACAGGAAAAGCCAAAATCTATGGCAGCACTCACGACACTCATGACCCGCTTTTGCGCGGGAGAAGACAGCTGGCTTGCTCATAGCAACAATATGACCAAGAACCCTGGTAGTTCGGACACCAGGGACATTAGTGGCAGGTCGCGTCGCAACAAGCAGAAGCGCCGCATTAACGGCGACAATGCTGAGAATACGGCAGTTAATGCCTGATTCAGAGGCTCTAAATCCAGTCAGTGGAAAAAGCCATTCAAAAGGAATCCTAGGGGCCCGTCCATCTTGGACCGAATACTCGACCGCTTGTGCCAAATACATGGCACCCCCGAAAAGCCGGCCAATCACACTAACAGGGATTGTTGGGTGTTCAAGCAGGCAGGCAAGTTAAGCGCCGACAATGAAGACAAGGGGTTGCATAGCGACGGCGACGAGGAGCCCCGGCCGCCGAACAACAATGGACAGAAGGGTTTCCCCCCACAAGTGCGGACGGTGAACATGATATACGCCACCCACGTCCCAAAAAGGGAGCGGAAGCGCGCGTTAAGGGACGTATACGCGGTAGAGCCAGTCGCCCCAAAGCTCAACCCATGGTCCTCCTGCCCGATCACCTTTGATCGAAGAGACCATCCCACTAGCATCCGTCATGGCGGATTTGCCGCATTGGTTCTAGAACCAATTATTGATGGATTTCATCTCACTAGAGTCCTCATGGACGACGGCAGCAGCCTGAACCTGCTTTACCAGGATACAGTGCGAAAAATGGGCATCGATCCCTCGAGGATTAAGCCCACCAAAACGACCTTTAAAGGCGTAATACCAGGTGTAGAGGCCAACTGTACAGGCTCAGTCACACTTGAAGTGGTCTTCGGATCCCCGGATAATTTCTGAAGCGAGGAATTGGTCTTCGACATAGTCCCATTCCGCAGTGGCTATCATGCACTGCTCGGACGAACCGCATTCGCCAAATTCAATGCGGTACCACACTACGCATACCTTAAGGTCAAGATGCCAGGCCCTCATGGAGTAATTACGGTCAATGGAAACACCGAACGCTCCCTCCGAACGGAGGAGCACACGGCGGCCCTTGCAGCGGAAGTACAAAGCAGCCTCTCCAGGCAGTTCTCCAGTCCGGCCATTAAATGTCCGAACACCGTCAAGCGCGCCCAGAGTAACCTACAACAAGACCTCCTGGCACGTTCCGAGCAAGCGTAGCAATGCGGCCCCAACCCCAACCCTAGCAAAAAGGCGACGCCAGTACTTCGCATACATAATTACGCTCTAGAAATACCATGGGCATAGGGGGAGGGGCACCATCACGGCATGCCCAAAACACGGCTTAAACCGCACCAGGGGCTGCCGATTTTTTTCTTTTCTCTTACCTCCAGGACTCTACTCTTCGGAAGGCATGTTCGGCAGTTCAATTGCCGCACAAACGATGCAAGAACCAGGGAAGCAGACAAGCCATGTCGCATCACGGAAATCCCAGGTGATCTCTATCACGAGCAGTATACCTGTTTCGCATACTATTCCGCAGCTTGCCCCTGGAGCAGACATGTTAAATAGTCCAACTTTTCGTTTATCGCATTACTTGTATCGTTCTGCTTTGATCGCAACTATTTCTAATAAACAATGCATCGCTTTTGTCGATTTTTGCACTATATTTTTATAAATAAATGT
This sequence comes from Triticum urartu, assembly GCF_003073215.2. NCBI lineage: Eukaryota > Viridiplantae > Streptophyta > Magnoliopsida > Poales > Poaceae > Triticum > Triticum urartu. The sequence goes on along the minus strand of NC_053022.1, from coordinate 247,724,029 downwards.
TCCTTAACGACATGTTGCACCCGTACAACTTGGTACGGCCAAAATACGCCAGGGGCTTTTAGCACCCCTCAATATGGTGTGAGAAGTCCGAACACTTTCACAAGTGCGGCACCCCGAACTTATAGCATTATATGCATCGGCTTTGAATCATGTCTTGGGTCAATAGTTGGGTTTGCCCGGCCCCTATGTTTTGGTGCCTTACGTTCCGCTATATCGGCTAAGGTAGCACTAGGAGAACCACTGCGATTGTGCCCCAGTTGAGCTGGGCCGAGCACCTCAGTGGAGAAAGCTAAAACTGACTGTCATGATGAAGCAAGAGCTGGTCGCTGTTCGAGAGGTTTTTTCGAGTCCCTAAAGATTTATGCCGCTTAGGGCGACGAGTCGGCTCTGTCCGGCCAAGGCATGGATAGCGCCCCGAACTTGGTCTTCCGAATACTAGGGGCTTCGCCGAAATTTAAAATTATAGAATTCTATGGCTAAGTGAGAGTGTTCACGCATTATAGTCCGATTGCCTCGTTCGTCGGGCTGAGCGCCTCCCTCGAAGGACCCAAACATGGGAAAAAGAGCGCCCAGATTTATCCCCGAACACCCTAGCACTAGTGGCAAGGGGGCAGAAGCCGACGACTCGCCATCTCTCAGTATTGATAAACAACTGCACAGAAGGTAATATTTTAAATTCAAGCAGCATTGCTCAGCGCATATGAACAAGTTTTCAGCGCACAGGACAAAAACGAGCGAGTTTTACTCAAAAATTACATCCCTAGTACATTCATCCGCCACAAGGCGGGCACCCTTCAGAACATCCTTATATTAATTTTCGGGCTTGCGATGCTCTTTCCCCGCTGGTGGCCCGTCCTTCACAAGCTTCTCCGCATCCAGCCTGCCCCGGTGCACCTTAGCACGGGCAAAGGCCCTACGGGCACCTTCAATACAGACGGAGCGCTTGATGACTTCGAGCCTTGGACAGGCCTCCACCAGCCGCCGCACCATCCCGAAATAGCTCCCAGGCAGGGCCTCTCCAGGCCACAACCGAACTAGGAGGCCCTTCATAGCCTGTTCGGCCGCCTTGTGGAGCTCGACCAGTTGCTTCAGTTGGTCGCTCAGGGGCACGGGGTGTCCGGCCTCAGCATACTGAGACCAGAACACCTTCTCCGTCGAGCTGCCCTCCTCGGCTCGATAGAATGCGGCGGCATCGGATACACTCCGGGGAAGATCTGCAAATGCCCCTGGAGAGCTCCGGATTCGGGTAAGTATCAAGTAACTCATGTTTATGTGTTTACTTTGCATAGAGAATGCCTTACCCGCCGCTATCTTCTTCACCTCATCCAACTCCTGGAGGGTTTTCTGGGATTCAGCCTTGGCATACTTGGCATTTTCAATAGCCGCCGCGAGCTCGGACGCTCGCGTCTTCGAGTCAAGCTCCAAACTCTCATGTTTCTTCATGAGAACCTGGAGCTCTTGCCGCACCTTGCCAACCTCGGCCTCATACCTCTCCCGCTCGGTGCGCTCCGCGGCCGCACTCTTCTCGGCCTCGAGCAGCGCTTGCTTAAGGGTCGCCACCTCAGATGTGGCCCCTACAATAGCCATATTAATCCTGTCATTTCTTGCAATTGCACCTTTTTTATATACATATTCAACCAAGGTATTTCTTACCTTCCTTCTCCTCGAGCTGCTTCTTGGCACGCCCGAGCTCTTGCTCGGACTTCTCGAGGCTCTGCTTCAGCGTGTCCACTTCCGCAGTAAGTACGGCAGACGCCAGCAGAGAAGCCTGCACACGCATATTGACTCCTTTTGTTAGACTCCTGCGAATTTTTTGATCCTCTATTCGGCTTTTCTTCCCGAACGCCCAACAGAGCATCAGGGGCTACTGTCTATGTGGTAATATCATTTACACATTATTTACTTACCTCAAAGCCTATCAAAAGGCTAGTACAAGCTTTAGTCAGTTCGCTCTTGGCGGACTGAACCTTCTGGACCACCGCACTCATAATAGCGCGGTGCTCCTCGTCGATGGAGGCGCCTTGGAGCGCCTCCAACATATTGTCCGGCACCTCCGGGTGGAGGGGGGTCGCCGGCACGGTGGACTTGCTCCTCTTGGAAGGAGGTCCCCCGCCGGACTTCGGAACCCTTGAAGGTTCCGGAGCGGTGTCCGGCCTAGAGCCGGACTTGGAGCCCTGGGGGGGGTTCATCCCCTTTACTCCTGGAGTCCGGGAGGTCGCCTTGCGGCGCCTCCGGGACCACCTCCTCCCTGCTTGGAACCTGTTGGGACAACACCTCGGTGTCGTCCATAGGGCGGGGGGAGGAAGCCGTCGGAAGTGAGTTCACATCCGACGAGTCCAGTGAGCCGCTCGACGACGCGTCGAGCCGGTCTTTGGGTAGGCTGCATAAGCATATTCGACATAAGGGAAAGCTGTGCAATAAACGAATACTATGAATTACTCCGGTATCCGGATACTTACGATTTTGCCAGGGGCTTGGCCCTGGGCTGCCACTCCTCTTCGCCGTCGTCGGCGTCGTTGGAGTAGTCCGGAGGAAGGGTTTTCCCCTTCTTGGACCCTCCGGCCTCCTCAGAGAGGGCGGACTTCCTTTTCTTCTCTCCTCCCACTGGAGGGGGAGAGGTCTCTTCTTCTTCCTCCTCGTCTTCACGAGAGGAAGGAGCTTCGGGACCGTCGGATGACGAATCCGACACCTCCTGGCGTCGGGCACTCTTTCGAGTCCCTGTGGCCCTTTTCATGGCCTTCTTCTCCGGCACCACATAGGGCGCCGGAACCAGCCGCCTCGCCAAGCGAGCGTCCGCTGGGCCTTCGGGCAAAGGAGCCGGACAGTTGATCTGTCCGGACATCACCTCCCAATCCTATCACAGATAAGGGAACTTAGATCCCGCATAGAGTCAAACTATGAAAAACTGATAGCCTGTAAAAGGACAAAAACAGCTTACCGCATGAGCGTGATGCTGAGTACTGAATCCGCGATCCTCGGCAGCGGATGCGGGAGCCTCGGCGCCCTTGAAAAGCATCCTCCAGGCATCTTCGTACGTCATGTCGAAGAGCCTGTTTAGAGTTTGGTGCAGCGCCGGGTCGAACTCCCACAGGTTGAAGGCCCGTCGTTGACACGGGAGGATCAGGCGGATGAGCATGACCTGGACTACGTTGACAAGCTTGAGCCTCTTGTCCACCAGGGTTTGGATGCATGTTTGGAGTCCGGTCAGCTCTCCTTTTTTACCCCAAGACAGGCATGTCTCCTTCCAGGAGGTGAGCCGCGTAGGGGGGCCAGATCAAAACTCAGGGGGTGCGACCCATTCGGCGTCGCGCGGCTCGGTGACGTAAAACCACCATGATTGCCACCCCTTCAGGCTCTCCACAAAGGAGCCCTCTGTAACACCCCGGATGTAACTTTCCCAATTTGTATTCCAACTCTTGCCGTTTCCGGCGTTAAGTTATTTTATTTTCTCGGGTTCGGGTCTTTGTCTCCATGTGTTGTTATCGTTGTCATGCATCTCATATCATGTCATCATGTGTATTGCATTTGCATACGTGTTCATCTCATGCATTCGAGCATTTTCCCCGTTGTCCGTTTTGCATTCTGGCGCTTCGTTCTCCTCCGGTGGTCATTTCTAGCTTTCTTTCGTGTGTGGGGATTAAACATTTCCGGATTGGACCGAGACTTGCCAAGCGGCCTTGGTTTACTACCGGTAGACCGCCTGTCAAGTTTCGTACCATTTGGACTTCGTTTGATGCTCCAACGGTTAACCGAGGGACCGAAAAGGCCTCGTGTGTGTTGCAGCCCAACACCCCTCCAATTTGGCCCAAAACCCACCAAAACCTTCTCCATCATCTAGAGCGTTCGATCACGATCGCGTGGCCGAAAACCGCACCTCATTTGGAGCTCCCTAGCTCCTCCTACCTCTATAAATAGGCCCCTCACCGAAATTCTCAGATCATTTCCACCCTAAACCTAGCCCCCTTCCCCTCCGCGCGCCGGACACGTCCGGTCCGCGCCGGACAAACGCCGCCACCGCCCGCAGCCACTGAGGGGCTGCCACGTGTCCACGCCGCCGCCGCCTCCCACCGCGCGGCCCGGGAGCCCGTGGCCGGCCTGCCCGCGCCCGCGCACGGGCCAGAGGAGCCGCCCGCGCCGCCTTCGTCTCCTCCGCGACCGGCCGCCACCCCGCCGCCCAAGTCCGCCGCGAGCCGCCCCGTTCCTCGTCGCCGGCGAAGGCAAGCTCGACGCCGGCCGCCGCGAGCCGCCCCGCATCGCCCGCCGCTCCGGCCCTCCTCTCCGGCGCCGACCACCGCCACCTCGCCGGACCTCGTCGCCTCCTCCCTCTCCAGCCGGCGAGCCTGCGCGCCGCTCCGGCCATCCCCGCGGTTCCGGCCACCGCGTCTGCCTCTTCCCGGCGCGGATCCGGTGAGATCCACCGCCGCCTCGGATTCCGTGAAAACCCTAGATCTGAGAGAGGTTGTTTTTTTCACCAAGTCCCCGGATTTCCTAATCCATGTGCCCATGTTCATAGCATCGTATCTCTGCATCCGTAGCTCCGATTTGGGCATATAGCATATCAAATTGTTCATCTCAGAGAGTACATCATTTCATTCCATTGCATCATTTTCATTTGAGTTCATCTTAATGCCCGAAATGCTGTTAGAAGGAGGCTACTTGAGTTAATTGTCAGATCTGCTGCTCCATTTAGGTTTTTGTCATTTTTGCCATGATTAATGTGTGCATGATATGCCCTGATGCTCTACATATGTTTTGTTAAGGGTTTTGCCATCTCTCCAGAGGTGCAACCCATGTATTTTTGTGATGTGTGTGGTGACTAGTGCAAGCTTGCAAAGTGAGGCACTTGGTAATTCTGTTTTCAGGGACTTAGCAATTCCACTAAGTCCTTGAGCTGTTTATCTCATGATGCCTTATGTCCATGTTGTTTCCTAGTGATCCGTGCCTCTTTTGAGGATGATCAGTAAGGATGTTTTGTTAATCTTTTAGTGATCTATCCATCCATTCCTTTGTTTGCAATTATGGAGCATCCTAGCTTGAGTCAATCGAGCTCTACTTTTTCTACTTTATGAATCTGGGCAGATTGTCAACTTGTTTGCAATTTTGCCGATGATGTTGTAGTTGATTCGTGCATGCTATGCTATTGTTCTTGCCATGTCTAGCTTGCATTTTGTGTGTTATTGATAGATGTATGCTTAGCTTTTCATGACTTGCTCCGTAGTGAGTGCATCGAGCTCATAAACATGCCTACTTGAGTTATGTTCCAGCATGTGCCAGTTTTCACCAAGTCTGAAAACTGATTATGCTTTTGCTATGTTCGCATGCTTGTTAGTATATTTTCTGATCCCTTTTGGCTCAAGGTCACTAAGGGACTTTTGTTAAGCTATTTGAGTAGCTCCATGCCATGTTTTACTTTGCCATGTTCAGGTCCTGTAGCATGTAGTTTTGTTGCTCCGAAGAGTGCTACCTGATCTGAAATTTCAGACAAGTGTTAATTTCACTAAGTCTGAGATCTGTTTACCATATGCATTTTTGCCATGCTTGTTTGAACCTGTTAATGGATGAATTGGCCGTAGCTCAGTGCTAGACTTTTGTTAAGCATCTTGAATGCATCCCTGCTATGTATTTTGTTGTCATGTTTGAGTGCTGTAGCATGTTCATCTCATTGCATTTAGATGGCTACTTGCTGTAAATCGCAGACCGGTGTCATATTTGAATCGCTTGCCATTTCCAAACCGTAACTCCGATTCCGGCGTTCTTTATATAGTTTTCAAGCGATCACATCTCATCTTTCCAGTGGCACACTTGGATTTCCAGGTTGAGGCCAGTTCCATGCATTTCCTGTCACATCTTGCATATGCAGCCCGCATCGCATCCCGCATAGCATACCATCTTTGCATCATATTGTTTGAGCATTGCACGTGGTTGATTGTGTTCCGTTTGCTTGTTTTTCTTGTTTGGGTAGAGCCGGGAGACGAGTTCGCTAACGAGGACCCCATTGAGTTTGCTTTCGAGGATCCAGTCAACTCTGACAACTTTGCAGACAAGATGATCATACCCTCGAAATCACTACTATCTTTGCTATGCTAGTTTGCTCGCTTTTTTGCTATGCCAATGCTACGATGCCTTCCATTTGCTTTCAAGCCTCCCAAATTGCCATGTCAAACCTCTAACCCACCATGTCCTAGCAAACCGTTGATTGGCTATGTTACCGCTTTGCTCAGCCCCTCTTATAGCGTTGCTAGTTGCAGGTGAAGATTGGAGACCGTTCCTTGTTGGAACATTTATTTACTTGTTGGGATACCATTATATTGCCATGTTATCTTAATGCATCTATATACTTGGTAAAGGGTGGAAGGCTCGGCCTCTCGCCTAGTGTTTTGTTCCACTCTTGCCGCCCTAGTTTCCGTCATATCGGTGTTATGTTCCCTGATTTTGCGTTCCTTACGCGGTTGGGTTATAATGGGAACCCCTTGATAGTTCGCCTTGATTAAAGCTTTTCCAGCAATGCCCAACCTTGGTTTTACCATTTTCCACCTAGCCTTTTCCCTTGGGTTTCGCGGACTCAAGGGTCGTCTTATTTTAAACCCCCCCGGGCCAGTGCTCCTCTGAGTGTTGGTCCGAACTGAGCTGCCTGCGGGGCCACCTCGGGGCAACTTGAGGGTTGGTTTTACTCGTAGCTAGTCTCATCTAAGTATGCCCTGAGAACGAGATATGTGCAACTCCTATCGGGATTTGTCGGCACATTCGGGCGGTGTTGCTGGTCTTGTTTTAACCTATCGAAGTGTCTTGAAGAACCGAGGTACCGAGTCTGATCGGAACGTCTTGGGAGGAGGTCTATTCCTTCGTTGACCATGAGAGCTTGTCATGGGCTAAGTTGGGACTCCCCTGCAGGGATTTGAACTTTCAAAAGCCGTGCCCGCGGTTATGGGCAGATGGGAATTTGTTAATGTCCGTTGTAGATAACTTGAACTTTAATTTAATTAAAATGAATCAATTGTGTGAGTTACCGTGATGGCCTCTTCTCGGCGGAGTCCGGGAAGTGGACACGGTGTTGGAGTTATGTCTGCGCAGGTTGTCTCTAGTTTCTCGCTCGCGCTTTGCCTCCTCTTCTCGCTCTCTTTTGCGAATAAGTTAGCCACCATATATGCTAGTCGCTTACTGCAGCTCCACTTATATTTACCTTACCTTACCTATTAAGCTTAAATAGTCTTGATCGCGAGGCTGCGAGATTGTTGAGTCCCTGTGGCTCACAGATTACTATTACACCAGATGCAGGGCCTGATGATTCCGCTCCAGGTGACGCGCTCGAGCTCAAGTGGGAGTTTGACGAGGACTCTCAACGTTACTATGTTTCCTTTCCTGATGATCAGTAGTGGTGCCCTGTTGGGGGTGATCGAGACCGTGTCGCATGTTGGGTTATCTTTTATTTTGGCGCCGTAGTCGGGCCATGAGTGTTTGGATGATGTAATGTTATTTATGTACTTGATTGACGTGGCGAGTGTAAGCCAACTATGTTATCCCTTTTATTATCTATATTACATGGGATGTTTGTGATGATTACCTGACTTGCGACATATGCCTTCAATGCGATTATGCCTCTAAGTCATGCCTCAACACGTGGGAGATATAGTCGCATCGAGGGTGTTACACCCTCGAGCCACAGGACGTTGGCCATCTTGCCAACCATGGCACCGCCGCACTCCGCCTGGCTTCCGCGCACCACCTTTGGCTTGACGTTGAAAGTCTTAAGCCATAGGCCGAAATGGGGGCGGATGCGGAGGAACGCCTCGCACACGATGATAAACGCCGAGATGTTGAGGACGAAGTTCGGGGCCAGATCGTGGAAATCCAGGCCGTAGTAGAACATGAGCCCCCGGACAAATGGATGCAGAGGGAAGCCCAGTCCGCGGAGGAAATGGGGGAGGAATACCACCCTCTCATGGGGCCTAGGAGTGGGGATGAGCTGCCCCTTTTCGGGAAGCCGGTGCGCGATGTCGCTAGCCAGATATCCGGCCTTCCTCAGCTTTTTGATGTGTCCCTCCGTGACGGAGGAGACCATCCACTTGCCTCCCGCTCCGGACATGACTGGAGAAGGTTGAGGTGGTAGTGCGGACTTGGGCGCTGGAGCTCGAGTGCGCAAGAATGGATAGGCAAAGGAGGAAGAAGGCGTGGGTGAAAAGGTGGATTCTTATCCCCTTATATGGGTGGACGCAACTACATGTCCCCACCAACCTGGTAAAACTCGCTTATCTCCAAGCGCCGTAATCAAAGGCGCGGTTGGGTTACCCACGCCCGTATTGATGAGAATCCCGGAATAAGGGGACACGATCTCTGCTTTGACAAGACGTGCCAAGGAAACCGCCTCGCATAACGCGCTGAGGTGGGATACTGAAACGACTCGGATAAAGGCTTGGCCATGGTGTGTCACGCTACGGAATACGTCAGCAGATTAGATTTGTGCAAATATTATTCTCTCTATGGCAATATGTGGAAACTTATTTTGCAGAGTCGGACACTATCTTTGTGTTCAAAATCTTCTATGAAGTACTTGGAGGAGGAACCCGCCTTGCAATGCCGAAGACAAACTGCGTGCCAGACTCGTCGTCATTGAAGCCTGGTTCAGGGGCTACTGAGGGAGTCCTGGATTAGGGGGTGTTCGGATAGCCGAACTATACCTTCAGCCGGACTCCTGGACTATGAAGATGCAAGATTGAAGACTCTGTCCCGTGTCCGGAAGGGACTTTCCTTGGCGTGGAAGGCAAGCTTGGCGATACGGATGTTCAGATTTCCTACCATTGTAACCGACTCTATGTAACCCTAACCCTCTCCGGTGTCTATATATACCGGGGGGTTTTAGTCCGTAGGACAACATACACATCAACAATCATACCATAGGCTATCTTCTAGGGTTTAGCCTCTCTGATCTCGCGGTAGATCTACTCTTGTACTACCCATATCATCAATATTAATCAAGCAGGACGTAGGGTTTTACCTCCATCGAGAGGGCTCGAACTTGCGTAAAACTTCGTGTCCCTTGCCTCCTGTTACCATCCGGTCTAGACGCACAGTTCGGGACCCCCTACCCGAGATCCGCCGGTTTTGACACCGACAGCTTTCTTCCTGGTTGTTTCTTATTTTCCTAATTTTTGTAATATTCCAAAACCGACAACAAATATTTTTGTGGATTTTTTGGAGTCTGTTTACTTAGTGTATCACGTACCTCCTCTTTTTCACGATTCTGGAGTGTTCCAGATGGTTTCTTTTATATGTTCCTCCAGTGTCATAGTTTGGATAATATTTCTTTCAACATTAATGGGCGTACCTGAGATATAGTGTTTTATTCTTTGCCCATTGACCACCTTCGAGTTAGTACCTTCGGCATTATTTATTTTGATAGCTCCAGAACAATAAACCTCTTTGATAATATATGGTCCTTCTCATTTGGTGAGAAGTTTTCCTGCAAAGAACCTAAAATAAGAGTTGTACAAAAGAACATATTCTCCAACTTTAAATTCCCGCTTTTGGATTATTTTCTCATGCCATCTTTTAACTTTTTCTTTAAATAACTTGGCATTTTCATAGGCTTGGGTTCTCCATTCATCTAGTGAGTTAATATCAAATAACCTCTTTTCACCCGCAAGTTTGAAATCATAGTTGAGTTCTTTAATTGCCGAGTATGCTTTATGTTCTAACTCAGGAGGCAAATGACAAGCTTTCCCATAAACCATTTTGTAAGGAGACATGCCCATAGGATTTTTATAAGCTGTTCAGTAGGCCCAAAGTGCATCATCCAATTTTTTAGACTTATTCTTTTGGGGCCTATTAAAAGTTTTCTGTAATATTAGTTTTATTTCTCTATTGCTAAGTTCAACTTGGCCACTAGATTGACGATGATAAGGTGATGCAATTCTATGGTTGAGATCATATTTAGCAAGCATTTTGCGGAAAGCACCAAGAATAAAGTGTGAACCGCCATCAGTCATTAAATATTTAGGAACTCCAAATTTCGGAAAAATAACTTCTTTAAGTATTTTAATGGAAGTGTTATGATCAGCACTACTAGTTGGAATAATTTCTACCCACTTAATAACACTAGTCGCCTACCCGTGCGTTTGCACGAGCTAGCATATTTATTGTGGGGTAAAACATAAATTTTCATGGAAGGCAATGCATGGTTATTTATGGTCTCAATGACGTACTCTTGGATATAAAGATTGCTAAACTTTTTCTTTTGAGAAGCTACAATTTATTTTATAAATTTGTTCCTTGAGATTGAATTTGAAATTAGGATATTTGTTAACCTTAGTACTTTGCTCGATAGCGATCAATTCTAGGTCTTCTTTAAAAACTTGTTTGGTGAATTGTATGCTACACAATTAGATTTTGCTATGATTTTTGTTTTTTTTGCTATGATTTTTTGTGGCCTTAATGGATGTACTGTTGGATATAAATATGGGTGCTAAGTATGTTATTTTGAGAAACCATAATTTTTTAAATTTTTTTCTTGAGATTAAAATTAAAAATATTATCATATACCCCTAAACCTTCTACTTTGCACGATCAATTCTATAACTCCTTCGAAAACTCCTTGGGTAAATCGTATACTCAACAATTAGATTTCGCTATCATCTGAGTTTCATTTTGTGTAATATGCTTCCTTTTTGGAATTACTTGACGCATAACTGAATGTATTTAGACCCTAGTTTATTTATAGGAAGTTGTGATGTCCATTTAGAATAAAATAGCCAGGAAGATAAAAGTAATTATCCCGATTTTCGTTACTCTTTTTTGTTAGTTACTATTAAAATTGGTCCCATATAGTCAACTGAAATAGAAATTGTATTTTCTGTAGTGAGTTACACTGTGGCTAATCTCTACTATTAAAGGAGGATCTGCAGTTGTCGTGATGGTTCCACCTCCTTCTCTCCCACCCTCTCGATAGCACGCGGTAAAAAAATCTCTCGGTCCCGCAGGCACGAGAAACCCGAAAAACCAGCCCACGCTCCCACCATCGTCGCTCAAGAAAAAAAAACTGCCGCCAGACAAACACGTCTCGTCCCCACCTCTGCCTGCCCCCTCGCTCCCGATCTCGTCTCTCTCCTGCCAAATATCGTCGTACGAGCGCAGCGGAGGCACCGAGAAGGAGGTGGTCGCCTCGCTCGCTTTTGCTGCTGACGATCATGCCCACCGCCGAGCCCCAAGTCGCGGGACACCGGGCGCGGCCACCCCCGCTGCCGCCGCCGCAGGGACGGGAAGAGCAGGGCCGCGGGAGTCGGCGAGGCCTCCAAGGAGGGCGCCGTCCCCGAACCCGACCCCCACCCCCAGGCGAGTTCCGGTTCCGCCGCCCTGTAATCCGCTCGAGACCGCCTCCCCGCGTGTGTCTTCGTTGCCATCCGGTGCACACGCCCACCACGCCGGCGAAGCTTCCGCACTACTTTTTGGTTTTTCTTTCTGATGCCTAATTTTTGGCTCTCAGTGTTTAATTCTTCTTGGTTTGTTTGGAATTACAGGCCTTATTCCCGGATTGGGTCTTGTGAGCACAAACCTGGAGACATACAAGATCAATGAGGTAGACGTTATTCAATTTCTTTAGTGATCTACTCTTTTCCTCAAGGTTGAAGGATCCTTTCTTCATGTGCGTCTTCCTCCTGCAGATGTGATCGTTGGTAGTAACTAAGGTGGTTTGGTGTTTCATGAAGTTTTACAGATTGGTGCTCATGCCGTGGTGGTATGCCAGCTGTTGCAGCATGCATTAGCAATCAACGCCAGGACTCCATAAAAACCCAAAGAGAAGCAGATGAACAATGAAGATATGCATATACCGAGCATGTAGTGGCAACCTGCAAGTTGCCGGCATTCTTCAGGTTGCTCTTGATGTCCACGTTGAGCATAGATATCCTAATTGTCTATGCATTTGAGTTCTAATTACAATATAATTGTGAATATTTTTCTTTGCAGAACTATCGAACAACTTAAATTAACAAGTTGGCAACCCTTGAATGTGTAGAACAGTAGCGAGGAGATTGTTGCCGAGCTTACAAATCACTATGCCCAGCACACACATATCTGATTTCCTCATGTTGGCCTTTTTACATCCAGAAAAAGACTGTCTAAATAACACCTATGGTCAATTTTAATTGTCAACGGTTGTTTGTTTTATACACATTATTTTCTAAATTTTTGTCAAACTTCAACACATATATACTTCTAACAGAGTCAAACATGCTACACGCATATCATTTTCTTAGATGGTATATAAGGCTTGAATAGTAATTGTGGGTTCTCACGTACTATGTATACGTAAGAGAGACTACATGGATGACATATCATTAGAAAAATTGAAAGAATTATGGTGGCTATTAATTTGCTCGAAATGATTACTCCACTACAATGCTTCTCATAGCTTTATAGTTCTGTGATGCAAGCATATGTGTTCTGAAGCCTTTTTTGCCAGGGAACTCTGAAGCATGTGGTTCAAGTAAATATTGTACGGTCAGGGAAAATCTTTGCATATTCAGGAGCAGACCGCAAGCTGCTGGTGCAAAAACACAATTGGTACCGTACAGCAGGCAAAGCTTCACTACAGAGTTCTGCATAGGGATATGCATTTTGCAAAGGTATTGACCTTCTTTTCAGTGAGGCAAATAGAAATTAACACATGTTCTCGTTGTGCCAACGATTTATGTGCTGCGCATTGGTTTGTAACTTTCTGTGCATTTGGTATGAAATTTATCACTCGCTTTTGATTGTTTTTTTTCCCAATGAGAGGCCTTGCTAATAGATTGTCATCTCTCATTGTACTACGATTGTGGAAGATGCAATATCTTTAGTCTTTTGAGCAACGACATCCTCCAACAAGGTGCATCGAATGCATTCTAGGACCTGGGAGACAAAGCTGAATCCATTATTGTGAAGATGAGCAAGTAGTTGAATGTTTTGTAAAGAACAAATTCCAGAACAGAAACATGATGAGATGGTTCAGCCAGGTCACAGCGCTAATAATCAGTAACTACAGTAATATCTAAATATTTCACTTGTCTAAAATGATTGTCTTATTTTACTTTTTATTACTCAAGCCCGAGCAACATTTCTGCTACATCGGAATTTACTACTTCCAGTCAGTGTGTTCTTGGTTATACATGGGAGTCCAAAAAAAATGCAGACTCCTTTCTTTGCTGCATGATTGTAGATGGCTACCAAATAGGAAAATTTTCAACCTTCAGTAAATATAGATGTATTTTGTACGTGCAGGTTTGATGCATGATTGCAGATGCGTGTAGATTTCAGCTTGTGCAAGATAAAAAAATGAAGGTAAGGAGGGAGGGGCAGAAGAAATGATGATTGTCGAGGGGGGAAGAAGTGGGATAAAATCAGTTTATTGATGGCAACCACATTCCATCTTGTTCAACTAATCATCATGTTCAACTAATTTTTGATCTGGGATTATTGATCACTATGTTTTTTTATCCCGTGGCAACGCACGGGCATTAAACTAGTGTCCATTTAGATATGCGCATTTTTATTAGTTACAGATTTTTGGTAGCATGAGCGGCGGGTTTCGGCGCCCGCGGTCGGCGCTGCCGTCGTCTCTAGTGCGCGCCCCTCTGACCGGCGCCATGAGAGCGGCCTCGCCGGTGGATCTCATGGATAGTGCGTGCATCATTAACCTTCTATAGTCCTCCGCGGCGAATCGCATCACGTCGCCGGCCGGAGCGCCGACCATCTAGCCGTTCCCCTTTGCGGTGTGGTACGCCATCTCGGCCGAAGCTGCAATCTCCTCCGGCGCCCGCGTTGCTGAGCGGAGTTTCCTCATGCAGCAGCAGCGCCGGCAACTCCTATCCATCTACCAAAGAAAGTGGCATTATCTTATCCATTCAGTATGCATCTTTTCCTCTTTACTGTGCGTTTGCACGAACAGGTGCATATCTCCCTTTGCCTTACCATCTCCTCCTTGTATTAAATAAATTTGAGCAGCGTATGTTTGCATCTTGCTGTAAAGTGTACTTGAGAGACGATGGTAGAGGAGCCATCAAGGAAAATGCTGGCAGATGCAGCTACGAAATTACTTGTTCCAGTATTTTCTATTATTTGTGAAATTGGATATGACTGGTAGGCTATGTAAGAAAGAAATTTTATAGTAATTGAGAAAATGATCTTGGTTCTTCAATGGCTCTGTAACTTTAGAGCCACGTCCCTAATGCATACATATATAACTGGTATTGATCTTGTCAAATCAGTTGTTAGCCCTTGCTCGCATATTTTTGTTTACCTGTAAATGCAGAGAGAAGTACCTTGCTGACAAATATAATATTTCAGAGATAACCATTTAAAACAATTTTAAAAACCAATTTAAAACAGATAAGGCTGCTATGTCTTTCCAGAAAAAAAGGCTGCTATGTCTGCAACACATTATATTTGGTCATTTAAGAATGTTTGTATTTGTTCTTAACTTATACTTCTAGTTATTAAAAAAAAATCTATAATATATCCTTGTAAACAATGTTTTTTGCAACCTTGTCGGATGGACGCTCTTCATCTGATATAAGTATCCGCAATCCATTTCTGCTGGTAACCCTTGACATTGCAACATAGAGTTGGCCATGTGTGGACACTTGCCTTTCTAAGTAGAGTCCAACCTTTTTGAGAGATTGCCCCTGACTTTTGTTTATTGTCATAGCAAAGCACACTGATATTGGGTATTGTCTCCTTTTCAGAATGAATGGCCATTTTGAATCACTTGGTGACATAATAATTCGTGGGATGTAAACTTTGTCACCAATGTTAGTACCTGTTATGACCTGGCCTTCGATGAAACGCTTTCCTAGCTGTGTTATTGTTAGTCTTGTCCCATTGCAAAGTCCTGCACTTTGATTGATGTTCCTCATAAGCATTACTGGTAATCCTATTTTCAGCCTCAGTTCATGATCTGGTATTCCAGAAAATGTTAGACTATTTAGAAATTCAGTTGGGTACAACATATGTTCGTCTTCCACCATAGACATTGCCTTGCATGTTGTATCTTAAACTGAGATAGGTTACCTCTTCTCCAGGAATTTGACTCATGATGTAGGTGTTAATCTAGTCAACAGTCTCGTTCCTTGGGCACAGGATCGCTCTTTCCTCTAGGTATGTTCTATCAGTGTACTTGTTGTGTAATTCAGGGTATGTGTTATTAACTATAGATGCTTTTGGATCATCTCCTTTATTTAAAATAAGGTCTTCTGGGATGCTAACGCAGTCTTCATCATCTATTGTTGCCGTTGTGCCATCGCCGATGTTTAGTATCCAGTTTGCAAATTCAGTTGTCTTTGCTTTCTCTTCTGGACTACCTTCGGATGAATTCAGACGCATATTTTCTGTGAGTCGGTACTCCTCAAAGTTCTTCCACAGGTAGGATCTCTTTATAGATGCCGAAATGATATGTTCCCTTTTCCCCTTTGGTATAACTGGTAGGATTTGTCTGAAGTCACCTCCCAAGACTACTGTCATTCCTCCAAACGGTCTATGCTCGGCATCCTCATTTGTGAATTGAAGTATGTCTCTCAAACTCTTGTCTAGTGCCTCAAAACAGTTCTTGTGTGTCATAGGTGCTTCATCCCATATTATCAGTGAAGTTTTCTTTATTAGTTCCGCGAGAAATGTTCCTTGCTTGATGTTGCATGTCGACTCGCTTGTGATTTTGAGCGGAATGTGAAATCTTGAATGAGCTGTTCTTCCGCCCTGTAAAAGAAGTGCTGCTATACCACTTGAAGCTACTGCTAGAACTATTTTTTCCTTCGGATCTTAATTTTGTCGTGACTGCTTTCCACAGAAATGTCTTTCCAGTTACACCATATCCGTCAACGAAAAACAGTTTTCCACGACTGCTGCTAACTGATTCTATTATAACATCAAAAGCCATCCTCTGATCTTGATTTAGCTTTTGTAGTAACTCTGTGTGCTCTATTCTTAAAGAATCTTGTAGTTTAGTTACTCATTTACTAATCTATTATTTATATCTTGAAGAATCGAACTATCTGGTAGTGGCATTCCTGGAAATTCTTTGAGGGACTTACCACCTTTAGCCAATAGGTGTTCGATCTCTGCCAAGAGGAGGCTCTTTATTTGCAATGAGTTGAGTTCTAGGGCCTGAAAATTGAGTATTCTTCTTTGCCGACGTTGGATGTCCTCAGATAGTAACTCCCAGTTTGTTTGCCACAACTTTGCAGGATCAGTCACCTCGCAAAATAAAAGTATTGTGCAGAAAAGTTGGCGCATTTGAGGAGCAGAGGCCCAATGGGATGCTTCCTTGATGCAGTCATCCCACTCCTTGTCGTCATTAAGTAGCCCAAGAGAATAACATGCAGATTTGTATGTTGGATGTACAACCCCATCAACTGTTCGGATTTCTTCATAGGATCTGCATCCTTTCACGGTATTTAGAAGCATTCTCAAGTAGTATTTTTCACCGCTTGTTGGTTGTGCATAGTAAATCCCGCCTATGGTTTTTTTACCACCACGTCTCTTCCTCCATTCTTTCTCTTTTGCATGCCAAGTCCATTTGGTTGGAAACTGTGCATACGTCAAACTGCGAGCTTCCTCATGCAATTGGTTGGCTGTCATCCATTCTGTGAACATTGTATTTTCTATGTTAGGCCGAGATATGATTTTATCTAAATCCATCGAGTCTGGGAATACCACAGCATGTTCATTTTCTAGGTGAAATTGTAACCTTTCAACCGCAGGCTCTCTATACTGAAGAGGAAACTGAAATATGCGCCATGCGGCTTCACATCCAGATATGTACCGAGCATCAAGGTATCTCTTGATTTCGTTATCCCTGTTTGTTAATTTGCCACCTCTTGTTTCTCTTTGTTGCTCTTCTGTTTCTATTAATACAGTTGTTCGATCTTCTCCTTTGTGGATGTATTGAATAAATACTTTATAGACCTTGATCTGTTGCACCATTCAACATTTATGTGGGCTTGATACTTGACCAGTATGTTTCTATTGTATGGCACAACAAATCTATTGTCTAGCTTCACTCCGTTTTTGTCCACAGTATTGCCATCATCTCATCTTCTATATACTGGATAGTTATCTTCATCTGTTGTAGTTTCAGTGCAAAAACTCTTGGGGAAATGTTTGGCACAACTTTTATCGACCATGCATGGTGATTTTGGGTGTGCTTGACCACAGGGACCATGTATCATGTAATTTTGCACTGCTTCATGCCCATCTGGATCACTATTCTTGTCAGGAATTTCGGCTGATATGATTTTGTCGGTCTAGGAAGGACTGGGATCTTTATCATCTGGATGTAGAAACACCAGTATATGTGCATGAGGGAGGCCTCTTTTTTGGAACTCTATCGTGTAGACAACTGCATGCAAGTAAAGAAATTTGAGAAGAAATGATTTAGGACAATCATCTAGGCATAGTAAATCTGTAGTTGGTTGGTAAACTTACTCGCAATTGTTTGTCTGAAACACTTCTCGTTCTTTATGTCATTCATAAGTTCCTTCATTTTTAACATGAATACTCTGGCAACAATGTCTGGACGATCTTCAGGTTTCTGGCCTGGAATCAGATCCAGCATATCCTGTATTTCCGGCCATTTCGGATTGCATGTAAAAGTGATGAAGAGATCAGGATAGCCAGCCGAACGACAAATCGCCATGGCATCTTGGTAGTTTTGCTGCTTATTTCTAGGGCTACCATTATATGTTGAGGGTAGTATGATTCTTTGGCCAACTTGTTCAGTTCGTGTATCTCCATTTTCTATTGCATCATGCAGTCCTCTGTATAGTTCTGTCCTCAGCTTTCCTTGGTTTGTTGTGTACCAATTTAGTCTCCATTGTTCAATGCACGTTGCTGCATCAACTAAGAACTGTAGGAACAAACGTCCACTCATTTGCAAGGTTGTTGCTTGGTTAAGACGTTGTTGGATGCGATATGAATAAAACTCCAGCATTGTTACATACTTTATCTTACCTTTGTCGCCTATCTTTTTTTGATACTCTATTTCTGGTCTGAACCCATCTTCTCCATATGGAAAAAGCAAGGGGTATTGCATTGACATATAGCTTGGGTGCAACTCTGAAATCCTCTGTAACATTCTGTCTTTGGTCTCAATTATTATATCAAATTCATTATTTTCTCCATCTTGTTCCCCAATAATTAGTGCTGCAACTTCTGAGGCAGATGGGAGGCTGTATTGCCGTCCATCTTTCGACCTTTTGTTGATCAATCTTAGTCTTACATCTTTAATATCTCGGTTTTCGAACCTATCCCTTGCCATACGAAACGATTTGACCAAAACATTGTGCTCATCTAGCATCTCTAGTAGACCTTTGACAATGTTTTCATCTGGCTTTGTCTTAATCTCCATTGAAGTTGATGCAGTAATCCTGTTATGCACTTCATTTTCTGTGTCATGTATGTACAATTGGGCAAATTTTGGTTTTGTCACGTCATCTTTAGGAAGTAAAGTGCCAATCTGATGGTAGTTTTGGCCATTCAAACGGAAAACATATGGTTCAGGTGTCTCCTTATTAATTTCATAGTCAACCTTTCCTCCCATTGAAGTGAACACGAACATGGAGTTGTACAACCTGATGTTCTGGCGAAAATTGGATGACTCTCCTCTTTCATTGTAACGTAGTAGCTGTCGGAGATACAACGGAGCTTGCTTCAGTGGTGGTAATTTAATTTTCCCTTCCTTGCAGCAGAGACCAAACTTTGGAACTGTGATGTTACGTGTGTTTGTGCTTCTCTCTCCATGCCACATAATGGCATTGCAAAATTCCCAAACGCAATTTGGTTTTCCCAAATTTGAAACTTGAGTGACATCCTTTGCTATATTTGATACTTCACAGCCATTATTGTCCTTTTCTGTCCTTATTCGTTTCCTTTCCCTTTTCAGCTGGAGTATCTCTTTCCTTTTTCGTCTAGCTTCCTTCCTTGCTGCTCTGATAATATCTGATTGACTATCATTAGATTCTACTGTCGCGAGCTGCGAGGTTCCTTGCTCAGGTATTTGTATTGTTTGGTCACCCAATATATTGCTGCATTATATTTTGGTATCATTTGAATAAACCAGGTAAATTAATGTCTATATAATTATTTTTTGGTATTGGGGTAATGAATACCTTCTGTTGTTTTGATTTGGTCCACCGTTACTTCGACGCAAGTTGAGTGCAGCTAGTGAATCCTGAAATGAGGGAAAAAAATTGTAACGCTTTGTTTGAGAGCAACAACATGCAGATAGAATTAAGTATATGGAACTTAGCAGTATTTCCTTTCTGGAGCCGAAGATCTGGCATGTACCCCATGTGATATTTCTCACTGAATATTTAACCTTGACTGTAGAAATTAAAATATATTCCTCATTGGGAACATCACAAAAAAAATTAAGTACATGCTAGTGAGGACATCTTATAAGCACCTGATTCCTTTTCTGCTGAAGTATTTCTTTCCTTTTCCGTGCAGCATCCTTCATTGCTGCTCTAATGATGTCTGGTTGATTATCATTAGATTGTAGAGTGGCAAGTTTGGAGGTTGCTTTGTCAGGTCTTTCATTGCTGCATTAGATTTTGGTGCCATTTTAATAATCTAGGTAAATTAATGGGTATAAAATTGTTTTTATATTGTGGTAACCAATACCTATTGTTGTTTTTGTCGAGTCCATTGCGAGTTTGACGCATGCTGACTGCAGGTAGTTAATCCTGAAAAATATGAGGGAAAAATGTAAGCATTTTGTCCAAGAACAACAACATGCAAAGAGTATCAAGTATTTTGATAGTTGACCCGTGCACTTGGATGTGCTAGTATCATATTGATAGTCGAAATCCATTCATATTTAACTTTCTTAGAATTTTATTCCTCATCGGGGTTATCACAAAGTATGTAAGCAGTACATGATAGTGAGGACATCTTGTAAGCACCTTATTTTACTTGTCCGGAAATTCTGAGTTGCTGACATAAGTTTAATGTACACATGTCAGGTACCACATTGTTTTGAAGGATGTTGTCTGGATCAATCAGTTTCCTGGAAATATTCCTGTTCTCCTACTAATAGTATGCCAACAAAGAATTGTAGATCATGTACATGTGTTATTACCTTTTAAGCAGAGGACATACTATATGGTTTGTAATTGGCAAACTAATTTTGATGATTGTTCATCAATTTCTCTGTAGTTGCAATTAACAAAGCATATGTGATGAGATTACGGAGTTGATGCATATAGTAGTGGAAGTTGGTAATGAATACCTGCAAGTACTGGCACACAACCTATCCGCTCCTTACTGCTTGCCGTGTAAGGATTAATTATCGCCTGTACGTGATGTGGGATGAGATCAGAGGTGATGTCTTGCCGGGATGAAGGATGTGATCGGCGGCGATGTGGCAGAAAAGAGAGATAAGAAGATTTTGTTGTGTAGAATTTTTCACGCGTACGTTTAGATCTGAGCAGTTAGTCTAAGCGCTGTATGTCTTATATGCACGTCTTCGTTCCGTACACGTATAGTCTATGTATTTCATTCAAATTTCTATCCGTGTGTTTAACCATCCAGAACCCATGCTTATCTACATGTCTTCATGGAAAAACCAATATTTAACTCCAAACTAAACTTGAGTCATGGTCGGCCACGCATGATAGGGCTAGATGGCAAGACGGAATGCAGTGCGGACAACTAAGTGATTTTTTATCGACACAACTAAGCCTTGTCCTAGGCCTTGAATCATTGTGCTCCTGATAAACACCGGCGCATTTGCGTACAACACGCTTCCTCTTGGGGCTTGATTCCATAGATTTGGATTTGTTTATTTCCTGATTACCTTCAGCTTTTGATTCATCGTCAAGATGTGCAGCACGACCTGTGCTCCGTCTCCTACCCCTTTTAGTCTGGTCAATAGTGAGCTCATCATCCTCCGATTCTTGCTTTATAGTTTTTGAAAGTGATAATTTGTTCACTTGCTCCTGCGAACATTTATACCAGTTAGAGAGGTGTACAACAACTATGAAAGAACATGAAAATGCACCAAGAAACTTACATGGTTATCATTCTGAATTCCTTTCTTCTTAGATCCCTTATCAACAACACCAGTAAGCCTTATGCTGGTCTTTGAATAATTCTCAGTTCCATCTTTTTCGGAATCTTTGTCTTTAGTAATGCTTATTGTACGCTTTCTTTTGGGGCTAGATTCCTTGAATTTGCATTCATCTTTCTCCTGGCTATCCTCTTCTGATTCTTCATCAGAATGTACAACGCGACATGTGTTCCTAGTCCTAGACTTTTTAGTGCCCTTCATAGTGTTCTACAAAAACATGACAAATTGAGTTAGTTTTCATAAACATTCATTGTAAAATATGGCATGCACATATACAAAATGTTATGGAGCATCGTAGTACAAATAGACGATACCTGTTCAACATTAACGTGTTGTACCGATGAATCTTCTTCAGGGTCCATAAAAATATTCTATGAACAGTGTAATCTTGGTAACCGTACTTGAAATTATAGTCATTCAGTCTGAACTGAAAAATCAATCTCTGCCCACATATTTTCTGAAATTTTTCTGCCTGCTCATGGATATCACAGTCATCCCTATCTATCAAGAATCTTGCAGATTGCTTAATCAGTTTTTTTTGCTTCTGTCTCAAACATGGTGCAAGTTGTTGTTGCAGTATGATCACATATCTCTAGCTTAAGTTTGTACCTAGTAACAAAATGACACATCTGGTAAGTGGAGGATAAATTACTACCTAAAACATGAGATATTATCAAATTTACCTTGGACATGTCTTCTCAGGTTCTTTCTCACATTTTAGACAGTAGAAGTGATTCCCTTCTTTTTGTATTTTTTTATTACATTTGCCGCATCCTATGTAGTACCACTCATCTGATGTATCAATTGACTTAATGGTTGCTTCTGTAGTATAGAACTTTTCCTGTCCATTGTAGGTTAAATTAGCACATAAAACATATGAAAAAATAATTTAAAAGTTAATCGTAAATACCTGTTTTTCAGATTCATATGCAATTTCAGTTATTTCTCTTAGTGTCTTTCTGTTATAGAGCATTTGTTCTTGAATTGTTCCTTGCAAGTGGGCTTCCGGCCCTGTTTCCTCTATGATATCATCTTCCAAGCGATACCTATTTTCGCATGAGGTAAGTATCCATGTACATGACTAAATAGGATTTCTTCATATTATTGCGGAAAAACGGTTGCACCTCGTATGGAGCTCAGCTGTTTCAGGGATATCCAAATCGATATATACTTTGGTTGCACCTGTAGATGACAGCGAGTACTCTGCAAGAACTTGATATTAAATTTCGAATACAAAAAATACAGGCATAACACTACTTACCCTTGATTGATATAAATACAAACCTTTCAGTTTTCTGACAATTTTTGATGTTATTATGACAACACGTCCCATAGTGTTGGGGAACGTTGCAGAAAACAAAAATTTTCCTACGGTTTCACCAAGATCTATCTATGAGTTCATCTAGCAACGAGTGATTAGATGCATCTACGTACCTTGTAGATCGCGAGCGGAAGCGTTCAAAGAACGGGGATGAGGTAGTCAAACACGGCGTGATCCAAATCACCGAAGATCTTAGCACCGAACGGACGATGCCTCCGCGTTCAACACACGTACGGAACAGCCACGTCTCCCTCCTTTCTTGATCCAGCAAGGGGGGAAGAGAGGTTGATGAAGATGACACCAGCAGTAGCACGACGGCGTGGTGATGATGGAGCTGCAGTACTCCGTCAGGACTTCGCCAAGCGCTATGGAGGAGGAGGAGGTGTTGGAGAGGGAGAAGGAGGCAACCAAAGGCGTGGGATGAAAGCCCTCCTTCCCCCACTATATATAGGAGGGCCAAGGGGGGGGGCCGCCGGCCCTAGGAGATCCAATCTCCTAGGGTGGGGCGGCGGCCAAGGGGGCTTCCCTCCCCCCCAAGGCACCTAGGAGGTGCCTTCCCCTCCTAGGACTCTTTCCCCTTGTAACCCTAGGCGCATGGGCCTCTTTGGGGCTGGTGCCCTTGGCCCATGTAGGCCAAGGCGCACCCCCTACAGCCCATGTGCCCCCCCGGGACAGGTGGCCCCACCCGGTGGACCCCCGGGACCCTTCCGGTGGTCCCGGTACAATACCGATAACCCCGAAACTTGTCCCGATGCCCGAAACAGGACTTCCTATATATAAATCTTTACCTCCGGACCATTCCGAAACTCCTCGTGACGTCCGGGATCTCATCCGTGACTCCGAACAACATTCGGGTCACTGCATATACATATCCCTACAACCCTAGCGTCACCGAACCTTAAGTGTGTAGACCCTACGGGTTCGGGAGATATGTAGACATGACCGAGACGACTCTCCGGTCAATAACCAACAGCGGGATCTGGATACCCATGTTGGCTCCCACATACTCCACGATGATCTCATCGGATGAACGAGGATTTAAGCAACCCCGTATGCAATTCCCTTTGTCAATCGGTATGTTACTTGCCCGAGATTCGATCGTCGTTATCCCAATACCTTGTTCAATCTCGTTACCGGCAAGTCACTTTACTCGTACCGTAATGCATGATCCCGTGACCAGACACTTGGTCACTTTGAGCTCATTATGATGATGCATTACCGAGTGGGCCCAGTGATACCTCTCCGTCATACGGAGTGACAAATCCCAGTCTTGATCCGTGTCAACCCAACAGACACTTTCGGAGATACCTGTAGTGCACCTTTATAGTCACCCAGTTACGTTGTGACGTTTGGTACACCCAAAGCACTCCTACGGTATCCGGGAGTTACACGATCTCATGGTCAAAGGAAAAGATACTTGACATTGGAAAAGCTCTAGCAAACGAACTACACGATCTTTGTGCTATGCTTAGGATTGGGTCTTGTCCATCACATCATTCTCCTAATGATGTGATCCCGTTATCAACGACATCCAATGTCCATAGCCAGGAAACCATGACTATCTGTTGATCAACGAGCTAGTCAACTAGAGGCTTACTAGGGACATATTATGGTCTATGTATTCACACGTGTATTACGATTTCCGAATAATACAGTTATAGCATGAATAAAGACAATTATCATGAACAAAGAAATATAATAATAATGCTTTTATTATTGCCTCTAGGGCATATTTCCAACAGTCTCCCACTTGCACTAGAGTCAATAATCTAGTTACATTGTGATGAATCGAACACCCATGGAATTCTGGTGTTGATCATGTTTTGCCCTAGGGAGAGGTTTAGTCAACTGATCTGCTACATTCAGGTCTGTATGTACTTTACAAATCTCTATGTCTCCATCTTGAACATTTTCACGAATGGAGTTGAAGCGACGCTTGATGTGCCTTGTCTTCTTGTGAAACCTGGGCTCCTTGGCAAGTGCAATAGCTCCAGTGTTGTTACAAAAGAGTTTGATTGGCCCTGACGCATTGGGTATGACTCCTAGGTCGGTGATGAACTTCTTCACCCATATTGCTTCATGTGCTGCCTCCGAGGCTGCCATGTACTCCGCTTCACATGTAGATCTCGCCACGACACTCTGCTTGCAGCTGCACCAGCTCACTGCTCCACCATTCAACATATACACGTATCCGGTTTGTGGCTTAGAGTCATCCAGATATGTGTCGAAGCTAGCGTCGATGTAACCCTTTACGACGAGCTCTTCGTCACCTCCATAAACGAGAAACATGTCCTTTGTCCTTTTCAGGTACTTAAGGATATTCTTGACCGCTGTCCAGTGTTCCTTGCCGGGATTACTTTGGTACCTTCCTACCAAACTTACGGCAAGGTTTACATCAGGTTTGGTACACAGCATGGCATACATAATAGATCCTATGGCTGAAGCATAGGGGATGACACTCATCTCTTCTTTATCTTTTGCCGTGGTCGGGCATTGAGCCGAGCTCAATCTCACACCTTGCAAAACAGGCAAGAACCCTTTCTTGGACTGATCCATTTTGAACTTCTTCAAAATCTTATCAAGGTATGTGCTTTGTGAAAGACCTATGAGGCGTCTTGATCTATCTCTATAGATCTTGATGCCTAATATATAAGCAGCTTCTCCAAGGTCCTTCATTGAAAAACTTTTATTCAAGTAGGCCTTGATGCTGTCCAAGAGTTCTATATCACTTCCCATCAAAAGTATGTCATCTACATATAGTATGAGAAAATGCTACAGAGCTCCCACTCACTTTCTTGTAAACGCAGGCTTCTCCATAAGTCTGCGTAAACCCAAACGCTTTGATCATCTCATCAAAGCGAATGTTCCAACTCCGAGATGCTTGCACCAGCCCATAAATCGAGCGTTGGAGCTTGCACACCTTGTCAGCATTCTTAGGATCGACAAAACCTTCCGGCTACATCATATACAACTCTTCCTTAAGGAAACCATTAAGGAATGCCGTTTTGACGTCCATTTGCCATATCTCATAATCGTAGAATGCGGCAATTGCTAACATGATTCGGACGGACTTTAGCTTCGCTACCGGTGAGAAAGTCTCATCGTAGTCAATTCCTTGAACTTGTCGATAACCCTTAGCGACAAGCCGAGCTTTATAGATGGTCACATTACCATCCACGTCTGTCTTCTTCTTGAAGATCCATTTATTTTCTATGGCTCGCCGTTCAACGGGCAAGTCAGTCAAAGTCCATACTTCGTTTTCATACATGGATCCTATCTCGGATTTCATGGCTTCTAGCCATTTGTCGGAATCCGGGCCCACCATCGCTTCTTCATAGTTCGAAGGTTCACCGTTGTCTAACAACATGATTTACAAGACAGGGTTGCCGTACCACTCTGGTGCGGAACGTGTCCTTGTGGACCTTCGAATTTTAGTAGGAGCTTGATCAGAAGTATCTTGATCATCATCAATAACTTCCTCTCTAGTCGGTGCAGGCGCCTCAGGAACATTTTCTTGAGTTGCGCCATTTTCCGGTTCAAGAGGTAATACTTCATCAAGTTCTACTTTCCTCCCACTTACTTCTTTCGAGAGAAACTCTTTCTCTAGAAAGGATCCATTCTTGGCAACAAAGATCTTGCCTTCGGATCTGAGGTAGAAGATATACCCAATGGTTTCTTTAGGGTATCCTATGAAGACGCATTTTTCCGATTTGGGTTCGAGCTTTTCAGGTTGAAGTTTCCTGACATAAGCATCGCATCCCCAAACTTTTAGAAACGACAGCTTAGGTTTCTTCCCAAACCATAATTCAAACGGTGTCGTCTCAACGGATTTCGACGGTGCCCTATTTAAAGTGAATGCGGCAGTCTCTAAAGCATAGCCCCAAAAAGATAGTGGTAAATCGGCAAGAGACATCATAGATCGCACCATATTTAAATCATAGTGACCTATTTATGTTGAAAAAAAATCCTTTTACCAATAAACTGACCTGTTCATCAAGCAGTATCATGTCAAGGCTAATTAGTTCATTGTTATTGAGGTTAATGGCGTCCCATAGCCTAATTACTCTGACCTTCGCTTTCCAGGAATCCTTCCCATTGTTAATCGCATCGAGCATATCGTATGCCATTGTTTCAATTGAAAACAAAAGAATTTGACCTATAAGAGAACACAATTTTGAAGATTAGAACTTGTTATAGTCTTAGCCAAATCAAAGACTTTATAATCGGAAAGAAAGATTAGTTTGTATTACATAGTAAGTGCAAAGCCTAACAATGTGATTGAACCAACAGAAAAAATAATCATCTAAAAATTGGGTGAAAAGCAACTGAACAGAGGCAACCGTCGCACCTAATAGAAGAATCTGACTAATGACGATGCTGACAACGAATAGAGCCTCCTTGATTTGAGATGGTCTATGTTAGGTTGCAGGCTTAATTTATAAGCTAGCCTTATGGGCTTAGTTCTGCCCCAAGCCGATCTTCGTGACATATCCAAAGAGCATATGTGAGAAGATTAGATTTGAAATTGAATCCTTAGATTTTTTTTTGAATCCAATCTAGCAAAAAAAATCAATGTGAGAAGGGGAACCTAATCCACATGAGGAAAATAATTTTAGTGCGATGACCTCATCGAGAGCAGGAGATCCACGCCCTAACGTCCTTGCTGCAATTTGAGATGAGGATAGAAGAGTCCTTGATGCAATTTGAGGTGAGGATAAAAGAGTCCTTGCTGCAATTTGAGGTGAGGAGAGAAGAGACCTAAGAGTTTGATAGAAAGAGAGAGACGTGATTGAGAGAGGGATCCATGCCCAAATTTCTTGCTCCAATTTGAGAGACATGGATCTGGTCATCATGGGGAGATGCAAAGAGACCTGGGAGTTTGAGAGAGAGAGAGAGAGAGTGAGAGAGATGAGATGAGATTGAGAAAGAGATTACGATTGGTTCAGGTCTCTTTTTTTGTGAACGGGGGTCTTTTTTTGGTAATGGAAGAGATGGTGGAGAGCGCTATGTGCCTTTTCTTGACTCATAGCGCTATGGGCCTTTTCTTCTGACACAGCTGTCGAATGATGTTGGCTTTGTGAATCAGTCTGTTTAATAAGTGAACTTAATTTTTTCAGCCGCAAATTGTATGGGTCAATCTAGACCGTAATAACTCGGGTCCCATCATTAGATGTACGGCTCCTATTTTCTAATTAACGTGGGAATTATTAGGGAGTCTCTAATTAGTATAGGTATAGATAGATAGATGTGAATTATGCAATGCCATCTTGTTGCAAGACATTATATATGTGAATTATGCAATGCTATCTTGTTGCAAGGCATTATATATGTGAATTATGCAATGCCATGTTGTTTAGCCAAGCGTCATATATGTGAATTATATCATGTCGTCCTTTTTTGTGTTTCTCATTGCTTTTGTCGATAATGTTTGTATATGCAACTGCTCTTCCTATGCATCAGCCATTTGAATTGGTGATGGAGAAATCTAGAGTGAAAACAAGGTCTTCAGAGCAAACAATGCTACCTGCTGAAGCAGATATCTTGCTGGTTATAGATAGCTCTTCAGAGGAGGATTCAGAGGCAGATGACCAGTCCTATTATCCCCCTGAGGTGTATGCTCAAACTTGGCAGGGTTATATTACTCATATCATGCATATGTTGTATTGCAATGCTTAGTTTGTACATCATATACACGATATTGAATGCCATTTCCTTAGTTGACACATCATATATGCGATTGCCCTCTGCTCACTTCCTTAGTATATAAATCATATATTTGAATTATATCATGCCATGATGTTTACATAGACAGCATGTATCTGAATTATGGCATGCCAACCCATTTTCTAAAGACATAATATAGTTATATCATCTCATCCTGTTCACATAGTCATCATATTTTGAATTATGTCATTCTATCCGTGAATTATATCATGCCATCATGTTTCCATCGACGACATGTTTGTGATTTATGGCATGCCAACCACTTTAATAGACACATCATATAGTTATATCATGTCATCTTGTTTACATACTCATCATATTTTGAAGTATGTCATTCTATCTTGTTTAGTTAGCCATCATACATGTGAAATTGTGTCATGCTATCCTGTTTAATTAGCCATCATATATGTGAAATTATGTCCTACTATTCTGTTTGGTTAGACAACATAAATGTGAATTATTTCATGCACTATTTTCTTCCCTACTATCCATTGCACCGGTCTATCTTATAATGTCTGTACATTCAATTACTTTTCTTGTTTATCAACCATTTCAATTGGAGGGGGTGATGGCAGTATCCATGGGAGTAAAAACACGGTCTTCAGAAAAGATCGTGCTACCTGTCGATGGAGATAGAACCACGGTTGTACTTGCCTAAGAACCAGCCCCACCACACATAACCCAGACTCACGCAGATTGTACCCCTACCCAATTGGACAGAGAACCAGCTACACCCCTTCTAACCCCAACCCCAGCAGATAGTAACCCAATTCCCGTTGACACAGCACCGTCTCCACCACAGAGCACCCAAACACGAGCAGTTAGTAAGGCAACTGCAGTGCCCAAAGCATGAGGACCACCACTCCGAACCCCAAGTCAACGCTTAAAGCAGAAGAAGAATTGTTCTCAGGTCAGGTTCCGTAGCTATGGTTCATACTACTTTGCTCTTGCATCACTGTATTTACTCATACCAACTAATTTCAAATTTGAAGGATGCAATTGAAACTCCAATGGCACAATAGGTATGTTTTAAACCTGTTTCTTTAACGTGTTTGCTGTTGTAACTTGCTCTATGTTGATTTCAGTTTCAATTGAATAAATAGTTATGTTCTCATGCCATGCACATTACAAGTGTTGTTATTGCTGTGTAGTTTCCCATACTTATACTCTGTCTATGCTGCTTTGTCTTAAATAGATATGATTCAAACTGTATCTATCTTGATTTGGCAACATAAACTAGAATGATAGGGACCATACAACGACCATACTACATAGATATATGTTTGTTTCATGTTGTTATCCTGTCCACCTTACTACTAAACTGGTTTACCAAAATGAGTTTCATATACTACATTGTAAACCTGTGATGTGTTTGTTTGTTTCTCCTTTAGATCGTGGGTAAAATATTGGAGAAGAGTACCCCATTATGCAATGGTAAAGGAAGTAATGCAGATAAGGTTCAAGATAGTGAGACATCCCTGTTGGTCTCCAAGAAAGCTAATAAAAACTATATTGAAGACACTGAGACAACCCCGAAGTCCTGTCTTGATGTAGTGTTCGAGTTACTGGCTACTACTGCTTGCACCAGCTCCTCGAACTCGCTGCGTGAATACGTTCGACTTCTTGAGTCTCAACTTCAAGTTGAAATACATCAATCAGATGTTATGCGACAGGAAGCTGAAGGACTGAGGAAGCCCCTGCAGAATTCAGATGCATGCTTTCTGGTGCAACAACAAGTGCTGTAGGATTTAAACGCCAAACAAGAGAAAGTTAATAAGCTTGCTAAGCATCTTGCCAGCATTATGGGTACCCAGGATATTGTTTATTGAACTCTTCTGAAGTGGTTTTAGTTCTGGACTTGTTTTGCTGCGGCGTTTATATGCTTCTTTGTTCCCTATAATTGCACTGGTGGCGAACTTTGATGCCCAGTGGATGTAATATGTGTAATAGCCGTGATAGCCTAGCATAAGTTGCTTGCCTATTTATTTCCTTATTGTCTTGTTTATTTGTTTTCTTGTAGTCAGTGTAGTTCTTTTTCCGCGGTTTGCTAGTGGCCGCAATAACCTATTTTTTAAAACTAGGCCACAATAACCATGGGCTACATATTTACTGTAGTTAACATGGGCCTCCTACGGGCCATAGAAACAATGCGCCTTCTAAGGGCCATAGAAACAACGGGCTTTCTGCAGCATAGAAACAATGGGCCTTATACGGGCCGTAGACACAATGAGCCTTCTACGGGCCGTATCATCAATGGGCCTTCTACGGGCCGTATGATCGGTTGGCCAAACAAGGGCCAATAACAGACCACATTATGGTCGTAAATGGGCTAGAGTTGAAATCGTCCGTTCATGGGCCGACCATAATGGGTCGTCGTTAATCGGCCGTATTTGATGACGCTATGAAAACGACCCAATGTATTAACGGGCCACAAACGGGCCGACTGTAACCACAGGTTGAATTTGGCCCACAAGCAGAAAATGAGAGTACAGGCCGTAAGTAAACGAATGCTGGAAATGAGCCCAAAAATAAATGGGCCCTGAGAAGGCCGAAAGATAACATGGGCTGGAAACGGCCCAACGAAATAATGGGCCGTTAATGGGTATAAAGTGATACACTATTCATTACGGGCCAGTTTCACCACGTGCCGTTAATGGGTATAAAGTGAGACACTATTCATTATGGGACAGTTTTACCACGGGCCGTTAATGGGCCGAGAGTTACTAAGGGCCTCATATGGGCCGAAAGACGTCATGGGCCATACATGGGCCGGAAGTTAAAACGGGCTGGAATTATATTGGACGACCCAGATGACGATACAGTGCCTAATTTGGATAGGCCGTAAACAGGCCCTGGGTTAGCGGGCTTTAAATGGGCTATATGCGAATGGGCCATTAACAGGCTTGTCGTGGGCCAGGCCGCCACCTTTTAACCAAGTCAAACGAGCCGGCCTTTTCACAGGAATGGGCCTCTGTTGGGCCGTGCCACGTGTCGACGTATCATAGGCGCTTTGGGTCCAATGAGTGGATGACATCTGTCCCAACGGCGAGCCGACACGTGTTTCCTCCAGCCAATGATGATTTTGCACGTGGAAAATCCCCATTGGTCGGGGCTGTTAACGGGTTATCGGATCCAAAACCGGACACGATAGCTTAACGACTTTCCGTTACGATGGATGCCACGTGTCGGTCACCCTTGACGAAAGCACTTCTGTGACGCGCGATTTATCATCATGGAAGTGGACACTTCCATGATGATAATTTTGGTAATGTCATGCAATACTTCTACGACAGCACATGTATGACTATCTTGATTCTGTCATAAAATTGTCATGGATGTACATGCATGACAGAAAACGTGACCTACTATGACAAACACGTATCATCACGGAAGTGTATTCTTTTTGTAGTGTTTCCTCTTGTTTTTTACTCTAATTTGCATGATTTGAATGAAATAAACCCCGGACTGATGTTGTTTTCAGCAGAACTACCATGGTGTTGTTTTTGTGCAGAAATAAAAGTTCTCGGAATGGAGTGAAACTTTGCGAGGAATTTTTATATCAATAAAGAGATTTTTTGGAGCCAAGATCCACCGGAGGGGGGCACCTGGGTGGGCACAACCCACCAGGGCGCCCCCCTCCTGGCGCGCCCAGGTCGGTTGTCCCCACCTGGTGGCCCCGCAGACCTCAACCCTGATACTATAAAATCACATATTCGGAGAGAAAATTAGGGAAAAAAATTATCGCGTTCCACGAGACGGAGCTGCTGTCACCTCCTATTCTTCATCGGGAGGCCAGATCTGGAGTCCGTTTGGGGCTCCGGAGAGGGGGATCTTCGATCTTCATCATCACCAACCCTTCTCCATCACCAATTCCATGATGCTCCCCACCGGGAGTGAGTAATTCCTTCGTAGGCTCGCTGGTCGGTGAGGAGTTGGATGAGATTCATCATGTAATCTAGTTAGTTTTGTTAGGGATTGATCCCTAGTATACACTCTGTTCTGAGATTGACGTTGCTATGACTTTGCCATGCTTAATGCTTGTCACTTTGGGCCTGGGTGCCATGACTTCAGATCTGAACCGTTTATGTTATCACCATTATATCCATGTTCTAGATCCGATCTTGCAAGTTATACTCACCTACTATGTGTTATGATCCGGTAACCCCAGAGTGACAATAGTCGGGACCACTCCCGGTGATGACCGTAGTTTGAGGAGTTCATGTATTCATCGTGTGTTAATGCTTTGTTTTGGTTCTCTATTAAAAGGAGGCCTTAATATCCCTTAGTTTCCAATTGGACCCCGCTGCCACGGGAGGGTAGGACAAAAGATGTCATGCAAGTTCTTTCCATAAGCACGTATGACTATTTACAGAATACATGACTACATTATATTTATGAACTGGAGCTAGTGTCGTATCGCCCTAGGTTATGACTGTCACATGATGAATATCATCCAACAAATTACCGATCCAATGCCTACAAATTTCACTTATATTGTTCTTGCTAAGTTATTACTGCTATCGTTACTATTGCACTTGCTACAAAAATACTGGCATCACTATTACCGTTACTATTGTACTATCACTACTATCAAAACTATCATATTACTTTGCTACTGATCACGCTATTGCAGATAATTAATCTCCAGGTGTGGTTGAATTGACAACTCAGATGCTAATACTTTCAAATATTCTTTGGCTCCCCCTATACATTTGGGTTGAATACTCTACCCTCGAAAACTGTTGCGATCCCCTATACTTGTGGGTTATCAGTCATTGTATTTGAAGTGAAAGCACGATATGGTCACTGGACTTCAGAATAAGCTCATCACGGTCACCATATACATTTTCTGCTGCTAACCAACCTGTGGTTGGATGGTTAGGAGGACAGTAGTTTCCCCGACCCACTAGGGTTAAAGTCCTGGTGCTCGCATTTATCCTGGATTAATTTCAGTATTTTCTGGCGTTGTGCGTTCAATGGGAGAAGACGTTCCCCTCGACTATGAGGCACCTATGGTGACTTTGGAAAATCTCAAGATCATATGCTCGCTCACTTTCTCGAAGGTGCTCATAGGGGTAGGGTGTGTGTGTGTGCGCTTATAGCGGGGAGTGTTTGCGCGTATATATGAGCGCTTGCGTGTGTACTGTGTTAAAAAAAATACATATCGTGATTATACGGTCACTGGATCACCTGTACAACTCCGTAATTTGTTGATGACACGATAAATTGACCAGTTAAACGTTCCATGTGGCGCAACTAGTGTTGCACCATCAGCGTGCGTAACCGTGGGGCCCACCTATCAGCACATATATGAAAGAAACAAATGGTAGTTTGAGTTTGTACTGTGTTAATAAAATACATTTTATGGTGATCATACGGTCACTGACTCACCATACAACTCCGTAATTTGTTGATGACACGATCAATTGACCAGTCAAACGGTCCACATTCACCAGCGCACATTACCGTAGTGTTGGGGAACAAGTATTTCAAAAAATTTACCTATGATCACACAAGATCTATCTAGGAGATTCATAGCAACGAGAGGGGAGAGTGTGTCTACGTACCCTCGTAGACCGAAAGCGGAAGTGTTTAGTAACGCGGTTGATGTAGTCGAACGTCTTCGCGATCCAACCGATCCATGTACCGAATGTACGACACCTCCGTGATTTGCACACGTTCAGCTCGGTGATGTCCCTCGAAGTATTGATCCAGTTGAGGCTGAGGGAGAGTTCCTTCAGCATGACGGCGTGGTGACGGTGATGATGAAGTTGCCGGCGCAGGGCTTTCCCTAAGCACTACGACAATATAACCGAGGTGTAAAACTGTGGAGGGGGACAACGCGCACGGCTAAAGATCAACTTGTGTGTATTTGGGGTGCCCCTATCTCCGTATATAAATGGGGGAGAGGGAGAGGCAGCCAGCCCTAGGAGGGCGTGCCAAGGTGTGGAGTCCTACTGGGACTCCCTAGTCCTAGTAGGATTCCACCTCCCACACGGAGTAGGAAAGGGGGAAGAGAGAAGGAGAAGGAAAGGGGGCCGGACCCCTTCTCCTAGTCCTAACCGGCCTCCTGCCCAAGGGGGGGGGCACCAGCCCCTTGTGGGCTGGTGTGCTTCCCTCTTATGGCCCATAAGGCCCATAACTTCTCCCGGGGGGTTCCGGTAACCTCCCGGTACTCCGGAAAAATGCCCGAACCACTCAGAACCATTCCGATGTCCAAATGCAACATTCCAATATATGAATATTTACCTCTCGACTATTTCGAGACTCCTCGTCATGTTGGTGATCTCATCCGGGACTCCGAACAAACTTCGGTACATCAAATCACATAACACATAATACAAATCGTCATTGAACATTAAGCGTGCGGACCCTACGGGTTCGAGAACTATGTAGACAAGACCGAGACACATCTCTGGTCAATAAACAATAGCGGAACCTGGATGCTCATATTGGCTCCTACATATTCTACAAAGATCTTTATTGGTCAAACCGCAAAACAACATACGTTGTTCCCTTTGTCATCGATATGTTACTTGCCTGAGATTCGATCATCGGTATCACCATACCTAGTTCAATATCGTTACTGGCAAGCCTCTTTACTCGTTCCGTAACGCATCATGCTGCAACTAACTCATTAGTCACATTGCTTGCAAGGCTTATAGTGATGTGCATTACCGAGAGGGCCCCAGAGATACCTCTCCGACAATCAGAGTGACAAATCCTAATCTCGATCTATGCCAACTCAACAAACACCATCGGAGACACCTGTAGAGCATCTTTATAATCACCCAGTTATGTTGTGACGTTTGATAGCACACTAAGTGTTCCTTCGGTATTCGGGAGTTGCATAATCTCATAGTCATAGGAACATGTATAAGTCATGAAGAAAGAAATAGCAATAAACTAAACGATCATAGTGCTAAGCTAACGGATTGGTCTTGTCCATCACATCATTCTCTAATGATGTGATCCCGTTCATCAAATGACAACACATGTCTATGGCTAGGAAACTTAACCATCTTTGATTAACGAGCTAGTCAAGTAGAGGCATACTAAGGACACTTTGTTTGTCTATGTATTCACACATGTACTAAGTTTCCGGCTAATACAATTCCCGCATGAATAATTAACATTGATCATGATCTAAGGAATATAAATAACAACTTTATTATTGCCTCTAGGGTATATTTCCTTCAGTCTCCCACTTGCACTAGGGTCAATAATCTAGTTCACATCGTCATGTGATTTCACACCAATAGTTCACATCTTTATGTGATTAGTTCATATATTCATGTGACTAACACCCAAAGGGTTTACTATAGTCAATAATCTAGTTCACATCGCTATGTGATTAACAACCAAAGAGTGATCATTTTTGCTTGTGAGAGAAGTTTAGTCTATGGGTCTGCAACATTCAGATCCGTATGTATCTTGCAAATTTCTATGTCTACAATATTCTGCACGGAGCTACTCTAGATAATTGCTCCCACTTTCAATATGTATCTAGATCGACACTTAGAGTCATCTAGATCGGTGTCAAAATCTTGCATCGACGTAACTCTTTACGATGAACTCTTTTATCACCTCCATAACCGATAAATATTTCCTTAGTCCTCTAAGGATAATTTTGACCGTTGTCCAGTGATCTACTCCTAGATCACTATTGTACTCCCTTGCCAATATCATGTTAAGGTATACAATAGGTCTGGTACATAGCATAGCATACTTTATAGAACCTATGACTGAGGCATAGGGAATTACTTTTCGTTCTCTTTCTATTTTCTGTCGTGGTCGGGTTTTGAGTCTTTCCTCAACTTCACACCTTACAACACAGGCAAGAACTCCTTCTTTGACTGTTCCATTTTCAACTACTTAAAAAACTTGTCAAGGTATGTACTTATTGAAAAAATTTATCAAGCGTCTTGATCTATCTCTATAGATCTTGATGCTCAATATGTAAGCAACTTCACCGAGGTCTTTCATTGAAAAATACTTATTAAAGTATCCTTTTATGCTATCTAGAAATTTAGTATCATTTCTGATCAACAATATGTCATCCACATATAATATCTGAAATGCTACAAAGCTCTCACACACTTTCTTGTAAATACAGGCTTCTCCAAAAGTCTGTATAAAACTATATGCTTTGATCAACTCATCAAAGCGTATATTCCAAATCCGAGATGCTTGCACTAGTCCATATATGGATCGCTGGAGCTTGCACACTTTGTTAGCACCTTTAGGATTCACAAAACCTTCTGGTTGCATCATACAACTCTTCTTTAAGATATCCATTAAGGAATGCAGTTTTGACATCCATTTGCCAAATTTCATAATCATAAAATGCGGCAGCTGCTAACATGATTCGAACGGACTTAAGCATCGGTACGGGTGAGAAGGTCTCATCGTAGTCAACTCCTTGAACTTGTCAAAAACCTTTCGCAACAAGTCGAGCTATGTAGACAGTAACATTACTGTCAGCGTTAGTCTTCTTCTTGAAGATCCATTTATTCTCAATGGCTTGCCGATCATCGGGCAAGTCAACCAAAGTCCACACTTTGTTCTCATACATGGATCCCATCTCAGATTTCATGGCCTCAAGCCATTTCACGGAATCTGGGCTCATCATTGCTTCCTCATAGTTCGTAGGTTTGTCATGGTCAGGTAACATGACCTCCAGGACAGGATTATCGTACCACTCTGGTGCGGATCTTGCTCTGGTTGACCTACAAGGTTCGGTGGTAACTTGATCAGAAGTTTCATGATCAACATCAATAACTTCCTCACTAATTGGTGTAGGAATCACTGGAACTGATTTCTGTGATGAACTACTTTCCAATAAGGGAGAAGGTACAGTTACCTCATCAAGTTCTACTTTCCTCCCACTCACTTCTTTCGAGAGAAACTCCTTCTCTAGAAAGGATCCATTCTTAGCAACGAATATCTTGCCTTCAGATCTATGATAGAAGGTGTACCCAACAGTTTCCTTTGGGTATCCTATGAAGACACATTTCTCTGATTTGGGTTCTTGCTTATCAAGTTGAAGCTTTTTCACATAAGCATCACAGCCCCAAACTTTAAGAAACGACAACTTGGGTTTCTTGCCAAACCACAGTTCATATGGTGTCGTCTCAACGGATTTCGATGGTGCCCTGCATCCGTCTCTAAAGCATAAACCCAAAACAATAGCGGTAAATCAGTAAGAGACATCATAGATTGCACCATATCTAATAAAGTGCGGTTACGACGTTCGGACACACCATTACGTTGTGGTGTTCCAGGTGGCGTGAGTTGCGAAACTATTCCGCGTTGTTTCAAATGAAGACCAAACTCATAACTCAAATATTCACCTCCACGATCAGATCATAGAAACTTAATTTCCATTTCCATTTCACACTACTAGGAAAAGGGCTATAGCTAATATGGACATTAATGGCGCACCTCATATGTGGTGCGCCACTGTTATATAGCAGTGGCGCACCATGTGTAGGTACGCCATTAGTGTCCATATCACTAATGGCGCACCACACCCACGGTGCGCCACTACTAATAATTTTTTCCAAAACTAGTAATGGCGCACCAGGGCATAGTCCACCATTGCTAGTTCAAACTAGTAATGGCGCACCACAACCATGGTGCGCCACTACTAACAACTATTTTTTTTGCAAAACTAGTAATGGCGCACCACGTAACAGGTGCGCCATTAGTAACCAGGATTACTGATGGCGCATTGTTAGGTGGTGCGCCACTACTAACATTTTTTTTACTTTTTTTTTTCAAAACTAGTAATGGCGCACCAGGGTATAGTGCGCCATTACTAGTTCAAACTAGTAATGGCGCACCACGTAACATGTGCGCCATTAGTAACCAGGGTTACTAATGGCGCATTATTCGGTGGTGCGCCATTGGTAACCTGAGAGCAGCTAGATATTTTGGACAGCCACCTACCACACTCACTTTCCCCACTTCATTCTCTCCACCTCCTCCTCCAAGCTTGTCTCGGCTGCCTCCTCCTCCTCACCTCATTTGCACGATAGATTCACCCAAATTAAGTGGTTAAATTTCCTTTTTTGATAGGTAAGTAAGGGGAAAGCTTTCTTTATGTTGTAGATCTACTTTTTTCTCCCTCCAACAACGTGCACATGCACTTTTTATGGCCTAGATCTACGTATGTTTGTGGTGTTGCATATGTTTGTGGTGTTGCATATGTTTGTGTTTGCAGGTACCAGTATTTCAAATGCGATAGTTGCCAATATTTTGCCGGAATGTTGATTCATTTCCGTTTCGGCGAGAATTTGGCACTATGCATTCTTTTTGGTCCTATTTTTAGGCAAAGTCATGCCAAAATTTTTTTTGGTTCTAAAATATCGTTTTGCTCTACCCCGCAGGCGACCATGGTCCGCACGATGACCGAAGGCATCGTGAATTGGTTTTTGAGCTCCGCGAAGGCCGAGATGCTTCAAAAGAATGAGACGGAGATACGATGTCCATGTCGAAGATGCAAGATGAAGAGCCATATGGACCCGGATTCTGTACAGGTGCGGGACCACCTGCTCTTGCATGGTTTCATGGATGGCTATCGGTGGCAAGGTGATGAAGATGACTATGAAGTCGTCCATGGGGGCCGGGCAAGAAATGAGGAAGGGCGGTGATACGTCCATTTTGCATCATGCTTTTATATCGATATTTATTGCATTATGGGCTATTATTTCACATTATGTCACAATACTTATGACTATTCTCTCTTATTTTACAAGGTTTACATAAGGAGGGAGAATGCTGGAAGCTGGAATTCTGGGCTGGAAAAGGAGCAAATATTACAGACCTATTCCGCACAACTCCAAAACTCCTGAAACTCGGAATACCTTATAATAAATAATGAAAAATCCTCGCCAAAGATGAAGACCAGGGGCCCACACCCTTTCCACGAGGGTGGGGGCGCCCCCCTAGGGCGCGCCCCCTACCTCGTGGGCCCCCTGGTGGCTCTCTGATGACCATCTTCTCCTATATGAAGTCTTTTGTCGAGAAAAAAAAATAAGAAGCAACCTTTCGAGACGAAACTCCGCCGCCACGAGGCAGAACCTTGGCGGATCCAATCTAGAGCTCCGGCAGAGCTGTTCTGCCGAGGAAACTTCCCTCCCGGAGGGGGAAATCATCGCCATCGTCATCACCAACGCTCCTCTCATCGAGAGAGGGCAATCTCCATCAACATCATCATCAGCACCATCTCATCTCAAAACCCTAGTTCATCTCTTGTATCCAATTCTTGTCTCCAAGTCCGGGATTGGTGCTAGTAGGTTGCTAGTAGTGTTAATTACTCCTTGTAGTTGATGCTAGTTGGTTTAATTGGTGGAAGATCATATGTTCAGATCCTATATACATATTAATACCCCTCTGATTATGAACATGTTTATGCTTTGTGAGTAGTTACGTTTGTTCCTGAGGACAAGGGAGAAGTCTTGCTATTGGTAGTCACGTGAATTTGGTATTCGTTCGATATTTTGATGAGGTGTATGTTGTCTAGCCTCTAGTGGTGTTATGTGAATGTCGACTACATAATATTTCACCATTATTTGGGCCTAGAGGAAGGCATTGGGAAGTAATAAGTAGATGATGGGTTGCTAGAGTGACAGAAGATTAAACCCTAGTTTATGCGTTACTTCGTAAGGGGCTGATTTGGATCCATATGTTTCATGCTATGGTTATGTTTACCTTAATACTTTTGTTGTAGTTGTGGATGCTTGCAATAGAGGTTAATCATAAGTGGGATGCTTGTTCAAGTAATAACAACACCCAAGCACCGGTCCACCCGCATGTCAAATTATCAAAGTACCGAACGCGAATCATATGAATGTGATGAAAACTAGCTTGACGATATTCCCATGTGTTCTCGAGAGCGCTTTTCCTGATATAAGAGTTTGTCCAGGCTTGTCCTTTGCTACAAAAAGGATTGGGCCACCTCGCTGCACTTTATTTACTTTTGTTTCTTGTTGCTCGTTACAAATTATCTTATCACAAAACTATCTGTTACCACTTATTTCAGTACTTGCAGAGAATACCTTGCTGAAAACCGCTTATCATTTCCTTCTGCTCCTCGTTGGTTTCGACACTCTTACTTATCAAAAGGACTACGATAGATCCCCTATACTTGTGGGTCATCAGGACTCTTTTCTGGCGCCGTTGCCGGGGAGTGAAGCGCCTTTGGTAAGGAAAAATTTATATAGTGTGCTGAAATTTACTGTCACTTGTTACTATGGAAGGTAATCCTCTGAGGGGCTTGTTCGGGGTATCTTCACCCCGACCAGTAGAGCAAAGAGTTTCTCCTCAACCTACTGAACCTACTGAAAATGAAAATGAAAATGCTTGCTTTGAAGTTCCTTCGGGTATGATAGAAAAACTGCTAGCTAATCCTTTTCTAGGAGATGGAACAAAACATCCTGATGAACATCTAATATATGTGGATCAAGTTTATGGATTATTTAAGCTTGCAGGTGTACCCAAAGACGTTGCTAAGAAGAAGGTCTTCCCCTTATCTTTGAGGGGAGATGCATCGACATGGTATAGGCTATGTGATGATATGAGGTCTTGGAATTACAAACGATTGAAATTGGAATTTCATCAGAAGTTTTATCCTATGCATCTTGTTCATCGTGATCGCAATTATATATATAATTTTTGGCCTCGCAAAGGAGAAAGCATCGCTCAAGCTTGGGGGAGGATTAAATCAATGTTATATTCATGCCCCAATCATGAGCTCTCAGGAGAAATGATTATTCAAAAATTTTATGCTCGGCTTTCTGAAAATAATCGCACCATGCTTGATACTTCTTGTGCTGGCTCTTTTATGATGAAGACTATTGAATTCAAATGGGATTTATTGGAAAGAATTAAACGCAACTCCGAAGATTGGGACCTCGACAATGGTAAGGAGTCAGGTATGACACCTAAGTTTGATTGTGTTAAATCTTTTATGGATACTGATATTTTCCGTAAGTTTAGCACTAAATATGGACTTGATTCTGAGATAGTAGCTTCTTTCTGTGAATCTTTTGCTACTTATGTTGATCTCCCTAAGGAGAAGTGGTTTAAATATCATCCTCCCATAGAAGTAAAAGTAGCTGCACCTATTAAAGTTGAAGAAAAGACTGTCACCTATAATGATCCTATCGTTCCTACTTGTTATGTTGAGAAACCACCTTTCCCTGTTAGGATAAAGGATCATGCTAAAGCTTCAACTGTGGTTCGTAAAAGCAATATTAAAACATATACACCTCCTGAGCAAGTTAAAGTAGTGTTGGAAATATGCCCTAGAGGCAATAATAAATTGGTTATTATTATATTTCCTTGTTCATGATAATCGTTTATTATCCATGCTAGAATTGTATTGATAGGAAACTCAGATACATGTGTGGATACATAGACAACACCATGTCCCTAGTAAGCCTCTAGTTGACTAGCTCGTTGATCAATAGATGGTTGCGGTTTCCTGACCATGGACATTGGATGTCGTTGATAACGGGATCACATCATTAGGAGAATGATGTGATGGACAAGACCCAATCCTAAGCCTAGCACAAAGATCGTGTAGTTCGTATGCTAAAGCTTTTCTAAATGTCAAGTATCATTTCCTTAGACCATGAGATTGTGCAACTCCCGGATACCGTAGGAAGGGTGTGCCAAACGTCACAACGTAACTGGGTGGCTATAAAGGTGCACTACGGGTATCTCCGAAAGTGTCTGTTGGGTTGGCACGAATCGAGACTGGGATTTGTCACTCCGTGTGACGGAGAGGTATCTCTGGGCCCACTCGGTAGGACATCATCGTAATGTGCACAATGTGATCAAGGAGTTGATCATGGGATGATGTGTTACGGAACGAGTAAAGAGACTTGCCGGTAACGAGATTGAACAAGGTATCGGGATACCGACGATCGAATCTCGGGCAAGTACAATACCGCTAGACAAAGGGAATTGTATACGGGATTGATCGAATCCTCGACATCGTGGTTCATCCGATGAGATCATCGTGGAACATGTGGGAACCAACATGGGTATCCAGATCCCGCTGTTGGTTATTGACCGGAGAACGTCTCGGTCATGTCTGCATGGTTCCCGAACCCGTAGGGTCTACACACTTAAGGTTCGATGACGCTAGGGTTATAGGGAATAGATATATGTGGTTACCGGATGTTGTTCGGAGTCCCGGATGAGATCCCGGACGTCACGAGGAGTTCCAAAATGGTCCGGAGGTAAATATTTATATATGGGAAGTCCTGTTTTGGTCACCGGAAAAGTTTCGGGTTTTATCGGTAACGTACCGGGACCACCGGGAGGGTCCCGGGGGTCCACCAAGTGGGGCCACAAGCCCCGGAGGGCTGCATGGGCCAAGTGTGGGAGGGGACCAGCCCCAGGTGGGCTGGTGCGCCCCCCCACAAGGGCCCAAGGCGCCTAAGGGGAGGAGGGGGGGCAAACCCTAAGCGCAGATGGGCCTTAGGGCCCATGCCTGGTGCGCCTCCCTCTCCCCCTCCCCTGGCCGCCCCTAGGGTGGAACCCTAGGTGGGGGCGCAGCCCCCTCCCTCTCCCCTATATATAGTTGAGGTCTTTGGGGCTGCCAACACATGAGTTTCTGACCTCTCCCTGGCGCAGCCCTACCTCTCTTTCTCCTCATATCTCGCGGTGCTTGGCGAAGCCCTGCTGGATCACCATGCTCCACCACCACCACGCCGTTGTGCTGCTGTTGGATGGAGTCTTCCTCAACCTCTCCCTCTCTCCTTGCTGGATCAAGGCATGGCAGACGTCACCGGGCTGTACGTGTGTTGAACGCGGAGGTGCCGTCCGTTCGGCACTAGGATCTCCGGTGATTTGGATCACGACGAGTACGACTCCTTCAACCCCGTTCTCTTGAACGCTTCCGCTTAGCGATCTACAAGGGTATGTAGATGCACTCTCCTTCCCCTCGTTGCTGGTCTCTCCATAGATAGATCTTGGTGACACGTAGGAAATTTTTGAATTTTTGCTACGTTACCCAACAGTGGCATCATGAGCTAGGTCTATGCGTAGTTTCTATGCACGAGTAGAACACAAAGTAGTTGTGGGAGTTGATTTTGTTCAATATGCTTACCGTTACTAGTCCAATCTTGATTCGGCAGCATTGTGGGATGAAGCGGCCCGGACCGACCTTACACGTACTCTTACGTGAGACTGGTTCCACCGACTGACATGCACTAGTTGCATAAGGTGGCTAGCGGGTGTCTGTCTCTCCCACTTTATTCGGATCGGATTCGATGAAAAGGGTCCTTATGAAGGGTAAATAGCAATTGACATATCACGTTGTGGTTTTTGCGTAGGTAAGAAACGTTCTTGCTAGAAACCCATAGCAGCCACGTAAAACATGCAAACAACAATTAGAGGACGTCTAACTTGTTTTTGCAGGGTATGCTATGTGATGTGATATGGCCAAGAAGAATGTGATGAATGATATGTGATGTATGAGATTGATCATGTTCTTGTAATAGGAATCACGACTTGCATGTCGATGAGTATGACAACCGGCAGGAGCCATAGGAGTTGTCTTTATTTATTGTATGACCTGCGTGTCATTGAACAACGCCATGTAATTACTTTACTTTATTGCT
This sequence comes from Triticum urartu, assembly GCF_003073215.2. NCBI lineage: Eukaryota > Viridiplantae > Streptophyta > Magnoliopsida > Poales > Poaceae > Triticum > Triticum urartu. The sequence continues at coordinate 247,680,255 of NC_053022.1, read as the reverse complement.
AACCGGTAGCCATAGTAGTAGAAGTAATAAGTTGGCGAGACAACTTCATGGAGACACGATGATGGAGATCATGATGATGGAGATCATGGTGTCATGCCGGTGACAAGATGATCATGGAGCCCCAAGATGGAGATCAAAGGAGCTATATGATATTGGCCATATCATGTCACTATTATTTGATTACATGTGATGTTTATCATGTTTATGCATCTTATTTGATTAGAACAACGGTAGTAAATAAGATGATCCCTCATTAAAATTTCAAGAAAGTGTTCCCCCTAACTGTGCACCGTTGCGAAATTTCGTCGTTTCGAAGCACCACGTGATGATCGGGTGTGATAGATTCTAAACGTTCACATACAACGGGTGTAAGACAGATTTACACACGTGAAACACTTAGGTTGACTTGACGAGCCTAGCATGTACATACATGGCCTCGGAACACAAGAGACCGAAAGGTCGAGCATGAGTCGTATGGTAGATACGATCAACATGAAGATGTTCACCGATGATGACTAGTCCGTCTCACGTGATGATCGGACACGGCCTAGTTGACTCAGATCATGTAATCACTTAGATGACTAGAGGGATGTCTATCTGAGTGGGAGTTCATAAGATGAACTTAATTATCCTGAACATAGTCAAAAGGTCTTCGCAAATTATGTCATAGCTCGCGCTTCAGTTCTACTGTTTAGATATGTTCCTAGAGAAAATTTAGTTGAAAGATGATAGTAGCAATTATGTGGACTAGGTCAGTAAACTGAGGATTGTCCTCATTGCTTCATAGAAGGCTTATGTCCTTAATGCACCTCTCAGTGTGCTGAACCTCGAACGTCGTCTGTGGATGTTGCGAACATTTGACATACACATTTTGATAACTACGTGATAGTTCAGTTAAACAGTTTAGAGTTGAGGCACCGAAGACGTTTTGAAACGTCGCGAAACATATGAGATGTTTCGAGGGCTGAAATTGGGATTTCAGGCTCGTGCCCACATCAAGAGGTATAAGACCTCCGACAATTTTCTTAGCCTGCAAACTAAGGGAGAAAAGCTCAATTGTTGAGCTTGTGCTCACATTGTCTGAGTACAACAATCATTTGAATCGAGTGGGAGTTGATCTTCCAGATGAGATAGTGATGTTTCTCCGAAGTCATTACCACCAAGCTACTAGAGCTTCGTGATGAACTATAATATATCGGGGACATATATGATGGTCCTTGAGATATTCGCGATGTTTGACACCACAAAAGTAGAAATCAAGAAGGAGCATCAATTGTTGATGGTTGGTGAAACCACTAGTTTCAAGAAGGTCAAGGGCAAGAAGGGATACTTCATGAAACGGCAAATCAGCTGCTGCTCTAGTGAAGAAACCCAAAGTTGAACCCAAGCCCGAGACTAAGTGCTTCTGTAATAAGGGGAACAGTCACTGAAGCAGAACCACCCTAGATACTTGGTAGATGAGAAGGCTGGCAAAGGTCGACAGAAGTATATTGGATATGCATTATAATGTGTACTTTACTAGTACTCCTAGTAGCACCAGGGTATTAGATACCGGTTCGGTTGCTAAGTTTTAGTAACTCGAAACAAAAGGCTACGGAACAAAAGGAGACTAGCTAAAAGGTGAGATGACGATATGTGTTGGAAGTATTTCCAAGGTTGATCAAATATCGTACGCTCCCTCTACCATCGAGATTGGTATTAAACCTAAATAATTGTTATTTGGTGTTTGCGTTGAGCATAGACATGATTGGATTATGTATATCGCGATACGGTTATTCATTTAAGGAGAATAATGGTTACTCTGTTTATTTGAATAATACCATCCCGATCGTAGTGATACACATTTTCATGCCAAAGGTATAAGATAGTAATGATAGTACCACACAAATGTGGCACTGCAATTTGAGTCATATTGGTATAAAATGCATGAAGAAGCTCCATGTTGATGGATCTTTGGACTCACTCATTTTTGAAAGGATTGAGACATGCGAACCATGTTTGTTGGTAGATATGCATGAAGAAACTCTATACAGATGGATCGTTTGGACTCACTTGATTTTGAATCTCTTGAGACATGCAAATCATACCACATGGGCAAGATGACTGAAAGCCTCGTTTTCAGTAAAATGGAACAAGAAAGCAACTTGTTGGAAGTAATACATCTTGATGTGCGCAGTCCAATGAGTGCTGAGGCATGTAGTGGATATCGTTATGTTCTTACTTCACAGATGATTTGAGTAGATACTGAGTATATTTACTTGATGAAACATAATTCTGAATTATTGAAAGGTTCAAGTAATTTCAGAGGGAAGTTGAACATCGTCGTGACAAGAGGATAAAATGTGTATGATATGATCGTAGAGATGAATATCTGAATTACGAGTTTGGCACAGAATTAAGACATTGTGGAAATTGTTTCACAACCAATACAGCCTGGAACACCATAGTGTGATGGTGTGTCCGAACATCATAACTGCACCCTATTGGATATGATGCATACCATGATGTCTCTTATCGAATTACCACGATAGTTTATGGGTTAGGCATTAGAGACAACTACATTCACTTTAAATAGGGCACCACGTAATTCCGATGAGATGACACCGTATGAACTATGGTTTAGAGAAACCTAAGCTGTCATTTCTTAAAAGTTTGGGGCTGCAACGCTTATGTGAAAAAGTTTCAGGTTGATAAGCTAGAACCCAAAGCGGATAAATGCATCTTCATTGGACGCCCAAAACAGTTGGGTATACCTCCTGTCTCAGATCCGAAAGCAATAAGGGATTGTTTCTAGAATCGGGTCCTTTCTCGAGGAAAAGTTTCTCTCGAAAGAATTGAGTGGGAGGATGGTGGAGAATTGATGAGGTTATTGAACCATCACTTCAACTAGTGTATAGCAGGGCACAAAGAGTTGTTCCTGTGGCACCTACACCAATTGGAGTGGAAGCTTGATGATATTGATCATGAGACTTCGGATCAAGTCACTCCCAAACCTCGTGGGATGACAAGGATGCGTACTACTTCAGAGTGGTACGTAATCCTGTCTTGGAAGTCATGTTGCTAGACAACAATGAACCTACGAGCTATGGAGAAGCGATGGTGGGCCCGGATTCCGATAAATGGCTCGAGGCCATATAATAGAGAGAGGATCCATGTATGAAAACAAAGTGTAGACTTTGGCGAGAACTCGATGGTCGTAAGGCTGTTGAGTACAGATGGATTTTTAAAGGAAGACGGACAATGATGTAAATGTCACCATTAAGAAAGCTCGACTTGTCGTTAAGATGTTTTCCGACAAGTTCAAGGAGTTGACTACGATGAGACTTTCTCACTCGTAGCGATGCTAAGAGTCTGTTGGAATTATATTAGCGATTACTGCATTAATATCTTGCAGATAGGATGTCAAAACATTGTTTCCTCGACGATTTTCTTGAGGAAAGGTTGTATGTGATACAACCGGAAGGTTTTGTCAATCCTGAAAGATGCTAATAAGTATGCAAAGCTCCAGCAATCCTTCTAAGGACTGGAGTAAGCATCTCGGAGTTGGAATGTATGCTTTGATGAGATGATCAAAGATTTTGGGTGTATACAAAGTTTATGAGAAACTTGTATTTCCAAAGAAGTGAGTGGGAGCACTATAGAATTTCTGATGAGTATATGTTGTTGACATTGTTGATCAGAAATGACGTAGAATTTCTGGAAAGCATATAGGGTTATTTGGAAAGTGTTTTTCAATGGAAAGCCTGGATTAAGCTACTTGAACATTGAGCATCAAGATCTATAAGGATAGATCAAAACGCTTAATGGTACTTTCAAATGAGCACATACCTTGACATGATCTTGAAGGTGTTCAAGATGGATCAGTCAAAGAAGGAGTTCTTGCCTGAGTTGTAAGGTATGAAGTTAAGACTTAAAGCTCGACCACGGCAGAAGAAAGAGGAAGGACGAAGGTCGTCCCCTATGCTTTTGTCATAGGCTCCATACGGTATGCCATGCTGAGTACCACACCTGATGTGTGCCTTGCCACATATTTGGCAAGAGGGTACAAAGGTGATCTAGGAGTAGATCACCAGATAGCGGTCTAAATTATCCTTAGAGGAATAAGGATATGTTTCTCGGTTATGGAGGTGATAAAGAGTTCGACGTAAAGAGTTACGTCGATGCAAGCTTAACACCTATCCGGATAGCTCTGAGTAGAGATACCGGATACGTATAATGGAGCAACAATTTAGAATAGCTCCAAGTAGAACAGTTATTTGAATGCTCCAAATAGTAACGTGGTAGCTGCATCTAAGGAGATGACATAGAGATTTGCGATACATACGGATCTGAAAGGTTGCAGACCCGTTGACTAAACCTCTCTCACAAGCATAACATGATCAAACCCAGAACTCTTTGGTGTTAGTCACATGGGGATGTGACCTGATGTTAATCACAGTAATAGATTATTGACTCTAGTGCAAGTGGGAGACTGTTGGAAATATGCCCTAGAGGCAATAATAAATTGGTTATTATTATATTTCCTTGTTCATGATAATGTTTATTATCCATGCTATAATTGTATTATAGGAATCAGTAATACATGTGTGAATACATAGACACACCATGTCCCTAGTAAGCCTCTAGTTGACTAGCTCGTTGATCAATAGATGGTTGGTTTCCTGACCATGGACATTGGATGTCGTTGATAACGGGATCACATCATTAGGAGAATGATGTGATGGACAAGACCCAATCCTAAGCCTAGCACAAGATCGTGTAGTTCGTATGCTAAAGCTTTTCTAATGTCAAGTATCATTTCCTTAGACCATGAGATTGTGCAACTCCCGGATACCGTAGAGTGTGCCAAACGTCACAACGTAACTGTGGCTATAAAGGTGCACTACAGGTATCTCCGAAAGTGTCTGTTGGGTTGGCACGAATCGAGACTGGGATTTGTCACTCCGTATGACGGAGAGGTATCTCTGGGCCCACTCGGTAGGACATCATCATAATGTGCACAATGTGATCAAGGAGTTGATCACGGGATGATGTGTTACGGAACGAGTAAAGAGACTTGCCGGTAACGAGATTGAACAAGGTATCGGGATACCGACGATCGAATCTCGGGCAAGTACAATACCGCTAGACAAAGGGAATTGTATACGGGATTGATTGAATCCTCGACATCATGGTTCATCCGATGAGATCATTGTGGAACATGTGGGAGCCAACATGGGTATCCAGATCCCGCTGTTGGTTATTGACCGGAGAGACGTCTCGGTCATGTCTGCATGGTTCCCGAACCCGTAGGGTCTACACACTTAAGGTTCGATGACGCTAGGGTTATAGGATAGATATGTGGTTACCGAATGTTGTTCGGAGTCCCGGATGAGATCCCGGACGTCACGAGGAGTTCCGGAATGGTCCGGAGGTAAAGATTTATATATGGGAAGTCCTGTTTTGGTCACCGGAAAAGTTTCGGGTTTTATCGGTAACGTACCGGGACCACCGGGAGGGTCCCGGGGGTCCACCAAGTGGGGCCACAAGCCCCGGAGGGCTGCATGGGCCAAGTGTGGGAGGGGACCAGCCCCAGGTGGGCTGGTGCGCCCCCACAAGGGCCCAAGGCGCCTAAGGGGAGGAGGGGGGGGCAAACCCTAAGGGCAGATGGGCCTTAGGGCCCATGCCTGGTGCGCCTCCCTCTCCCCCTCCACCTGGCCGCCATGCCTAGGTGGGACGCAGCCCCTCCCTCTCCCCTATATATAGTTGAGGTCTTTGGGGCTGCCAACACATGAGTTTCTGACCTCTCCCTGGCGCAGCCCTACCTCTCTTTCTCCTCATATCTCGCGGTGCTTGGCGAAGCCCTGCTGGATCACCATGCTCCACCACCACGCCGTTGTGCTGCTGCTGGATGGAGTCTTCCTCAACCTCTCCCTCTCTCCTTGCTGGATCAAGGCATGGGAGACGTCACCGGGCTGTACGTGTGTTGAACGCGGAGGTGCCGTCCGTTCGGCACTAGGATCATCGGTGATTTGGATCACGACGAGTACGACTCTATCAACCCCGTTCTCTTGAACGCTTCCGCTTAGCGATCTACAAGGGTATGTAGATGCACTCTCCTTCCCCTCGTTGCTAGTCTTCCATAGATAGATCTTGGTGACACGTAGGAAAATTTTGAATTTCTGCTACGTTCCAACAGTGAACTAATTGCTGTTAAAGATCTCTTGTCTGATAATATTGATGGGCATGTTATTCAGTTCGAAGGTGAAACTGCTAGAATTGCTAAACCTTGTGCTAAAGATAAACATAGACCTGTGGTAGGCATGCCTGTTATTTCTGTTAAAATAGGAGATCATTGTTATCATGGCTTATGTGATATGGGTGCTAGTGCTAGTGTTATACCTTATGACTTGTATAAAGAAATCAAGCATGAAATTGCACCTGCTGAATTAGAAGATATTGATGTCACAATTAAACTTGCCAATAGAGATACTATTTCAGCGATGGGAATTGTTAGAGATGTTTAAGTCTTGTGTGGGAAAACTAAATATCCTGCTGATTTTCTTGTTCTTACTTCTCCGCAAGATAGCTTTTGTCCCATTATATTTGGTAGACCCTTCTTGAACACTGTTAATGCTAGGATAGATTGCGAAAAGAATGTTGTTACTATTGGCTTGGATGATATGGTTCATTAGTTTAATTTTTTCTAAATTTAGTAAACAACATCATGAGGAAGAATTGCCTAGTAAGGATGAAATTATTGGTCTTGCTTCTATTGCCGTACCTCCTAGTGATCCTTTAGAACACTATTTGCTAGACCATGAAAATGATATGTTCATGAATGAAAGAAGGGAAATAGATGAAGTATTCTTTAAACAGGAACCTATTCTGCAACACAACTTGCCTGTTGAAATTTTAGGGGATCCTCCTCCACCCAAGGGTGATCCCGTGTTTGAGCTTAAACCGTTGCCTGATAATCTTAAATATGCTTATCTTGATGAAAAGAAGATATATCCTATTATTATTAGTGCTAACCTTTCAGAGCATGAAGAAGAAAGATTATTGAAAACTCTAAAGAAGCATCGTGCTACTATTGGATATACTCTTGATGATCTTAAGGGCATTTGTCCCACTTTATGTCAACATAAAATAAATTTGGAATCAGATGCCAAACCAGTTCGTGATCCTCAACGACGTCTGAATCCTAAAATGAAAGAAGTGGTAAGAAAAGAAATACTCAAGCTTCTGGAGGCAGGTATAATTTATCCCGTTGTTGATAGTCAGTGGGTAAGTCCTGTCCATTGTGTCCCTAAGAAGGGAGGTATTACTATTGTTCCTAATGATAAAGATGAATTGATTCCACAAAGAATTATCACAGGTTATAGGATGGTAATTGATTTCCGCAAATTAAATAAAGCTACTAAGAAAGATCATTACCCCTTACCTTTTATTTATCAAATGCTAGAAAGATTATGCAAACATACACACTATTGCTTTCTAGATGGTTATTCTGGTTTCTCTCAAATACCTGTGTCGGCTAGAGATCAATCAAAGACTACTTTTACATGCCCTTTTGGTACTTTTGCTTATAGACGTATGCCTTTTGGTTTATGTAATGCACCTGCTACCTTTCAAAGATGCATGATGGCTATATTCTCTGACTTTTGTGAAAAGACTTGTGAGGTTTTCATGGACGATTTTTCCGTCTACGGTTCCTCTTTTGATGATTGCTTGCGCAATCTTGATCGAGTTTTGCAGAGATGTGAAGAAACTAATCTTGTCTTGAATTGGGAAAAGTGTCACTTTATGGTTAATGAAGGTATTGTCTTGGGGCGTAAAGTTTCTGAAAGAGGTATTGAAGTTGATAAAGCCAAGGTCGATGCTATTGAAAAGATGCCATGTCCCAAGGACATCAAAGGTATAAGAAGTTTCCTTGGTCACGCCGGATTTTACAGGAGGTTCATTAAGGACTTCTCAAAAATTTCTCGGCCTCTGACTAATTTATTGCAAAAAGATATACCATTTGTCTTTGATGATGATTGTGTAGAAGCATTTGAAATACTTAAGAAAGCATTAGTCTTTGCACCTGTTGTTCAACCACCTGATTGGAATTTACCCTTTGGAATTATGTGTGATGCTAGTGATTATGCTGTAGGTGCTGTTCTAGGGCAAAGAGTTGATAAGAAATTAAATGTTATTCATTATGCTAGTAAGACTAGACAATGCTCAAAGAAATTATGCTACTACTGAAAAAGAGCTTTTATCAGTTGTATTTGCTTGTGATAAGTTCAGACCTTATATTGTTGATTCTAAAGTAACTATTCACACTGATCATGCTGCTATTAAATACCTTATGGAAAAGAAAGATGCTAAACCTAGACTTATTAGATGGGTTCTCTTGCTACAAGAATTTGATTTGCATATTGTTGATAGAAAGGGAGCTGAGAACCCCATTGCAGACAACTTGTCTAGGTTAGAGAATGTTCTTGATGACCCACTACCTATTAATGATAGCTTTCCTGATGAACAATTAAATGTTATAAGTACTTCTCGTAGTACTCCATGGTATGCTGATTATGCTAATTATATTGTTGCTAAGTTTATACCACCTAGCTTCACATACCAGCAAAAGAAAAAGTTTTTCTATGACTTGAGACATTAATTTTGGGATGACCCACATCTTTATAAAGAAGGAGTAGATGGTGTTATTAGACGTTGTGTACCTGAGCATGAACAGGAACAGATCCTACGCAAGTGTCATTCCGAGGCTTATGGAGGACACCACGCTGGAGATACAACTGCACATAAGGTATTGCAATCTGGTTTTTATTGGCTTACTCTCTTCAAGGATGCCCATAAGTTTGTCTTGTCTTGTGATGAATGTCAAAGAATTGGTAATATTAGTAGACGTCAAGAAATGCCTATGAATTATTCACTTGTTATTGAACCATTTGATGTTTGGGGCTTTGATTATATGGGACCTTTTCCTGCCTCTAATGGATACACACATATTCTAGTTGCTGTTGATTACGTTACTAAGTGGGTACAAGCTCTTCCAACTAGTAGTGCTGATCATAACACTTCTATTAAAATGCTTAAAGAAGTTGTTTTTCCGAGGTTTGGAGTCCCTAGATATTTAATGACTGATGGTGGTTCACACTTTATTCATGGTGCTTTCCGTAAAATGCTTGCTAAGTATGATGTTAATCATAGAATTGCATCTCCTTATCACCCACAGTCCAGTGGTCAAGTAGAGTTGAGCAATAGAGAGCTCAAATTAATTTTGCAAAAGACTGTTAATAGGTCTAGAAAGAATTGGTCTAAGAAACTTGATGATGCATTATGGGCTTATAGAACTGCATACAAAAATCCTATGGGTATGTCTCCGTATAAAATGGTTTATGGAAAAGCATGTCACTTACCTCTCGAACTAGAACATAAGGCATATTGGGCTATTAAAGAGCTCAACTATGATTTTAAACTTGTCGGTGAGAAGAGGTTATTTGATATTAGCTCACTTGATGAATGGAGAACCCAAGCTTATGAAAATGCCAAGTTGTTTAAAGAAAAAGTTAAAAGATGGCATGACAAAAGGATACAAAAGAGTGAGTTTAATGTAGGTGATTATGTATTGCTATACAACTCTCGTTTAAGATTTTTTGCAGGAAAACTTCTCTCTAAATGGGAAGGCCCCTATGTTATCGAAGAGGTCTATCGTTCCGGTGCCATAAAGATCAACAACTTCGAAGGCACAAATCCGAAGGTGGTAAACGGTCAAAGAATCAAACATTATATATCAGGTAATCCCATAAATGTTGAAACCAATATTATTGAAACTGTAACCCCGGAGGAATACATAAGGGACACCTTCCAAACCGTTTCAGACTCCGAAAAGGAATAGGTATGTGGTACGGTAAGTAAACCGACTCCAAAACAATTTTTAAGGCAATATTTCTCCGTCTTGGAATATTTAGAAAAATAGATAAATAAGTAGCAGTCCGGGAAGGACACGAGGGCCCCACGAGGGTGGTGGGCACGCCCCCCTACCTCATGAGCACCTCGTGTGCCTTCCGGACTCTGTTTTCTTGCACGATACGTATTTTGGTCGGTAAAAATTCATTATATATTCTCCTGAAGGTTTTGACTCACGTATCACGCAAATATCCTCTATTTTCATTTCGAGCTGTCCCGTTGCAGATTAAATCAACATGTCTTCCCAGGATTCAGAAGGAGAAAGCTATGTGGATGATTACTTAGCAAATCCCAAGGTCTATGGAGATGTGGAACACGATGGATGGACCACGGAGGAAGAAGAGGACTATAACCCAAGGGGAAGGAGGAGACGAGCTCAGATGAAGATGAAGCACCATTACCTCAACCTGGGGACATGCACGTGGAGTTCAAAAAGTCAGGTCTCCCTGATAGGGTAAAGAAACCCAAGTTCGAGTTTATCCCTTTTCGTCTCTTACAGGAAAATAAGCAGGACCTATGCAAAAAGATATTAACCCTGGAGTGGGAGATTGATGATCTGAGGGATCAAAATGTCGTCCTCAAGCACAAATTAAGGGAGAAGCCTAAGCCATCAACTAAGCCAACATCACCACCACCTTCTTCACCGACAAAGGAGATATAATCACATGGGTATGGGCACTCCCCTTGGCAACTGCCAAGCTTGGGGGAGGTGCCCCGGTATCGTATCACCATCACAACTCCTATCTTTATCATTTTTCTTAGTTTGATCCTATTAGAAGTATCTTGATCTAGTAGAATAAAGTTTATGGCATGATCTAGTTTTGAGTTTTGCTTTATGATCTCTCTTTGTAATCGAGTCCGTGAGCTATATATAATAAAGATTAGTGTTGAGTCAAGGGCTTGATTATTTTGCCATGATCTTGGGTGAATAAAAGAAAGAAGAAAAGAATAAAAAGAAAGAAAAAGCTCATATTGATCTTATTGAGAGTAATGACTTCACATAGAAAGAGTATGATGATTAAAAGTTGTTGGGAGTTGGCAGACATAGCTTTGGTCATTGTTGCAATTAATAGGAAGTAATACGGAAAGAGAGGTTTTCACATATAGATATATTATCATTGACATCTTTTATGATTGGGAGCACTCATTAAAATATGACATGCTAAAGGGTTGATGTTGGACAAGGAAGACAACGTAATGAGTTATGTCTTTCTTATATCTGAGATAAAGTATGTTGTCATGGATCCTCTAACTTGTTGAGCTTGCCTTTCCCCCTCATGCTAGCCAAATTCTCAGCACCAAGTAGAAATACTACTTGTGCTTCCAAATACCCTTAAACCAGTTTTGCCATGAGAGTCCACCATATCTACCTATGGATTGAGTAAGATCCTTCAAGTAAGTTGTCATCGGTGCAAAGCAATAAAAATTGCTCTAAATATGTATGATTGATTGGTGTGGGAGAAATAAGCTTTATACGATCTTGTGATGTGGAAGTAATAAAAGCGACGAACTGCATAATAAAGGTTCATATCACAAGGGGCCATATAAAGTGACGTTCTTTCGCATTGAGATTTTGTGCATCCAACCATAAAAGCGCATGGCAACCTCTGCTTCCCTCTGCGAAGGGCCTATCTTTTATTATTATCTTCTACCTTATGCAAGAGTCAAAGTGATCTTCACCTTCCCTTTTTCATTTTATCCTTTGGCAAGCTCAGCATGTTGGAAAGAACATGATATATATATATATATATATATCTAATTGGATGTAGGGGAGCATGAACCATTATTGTTGACATTACCCTTGAGGTAAAAGGTTGTGGGGCAAAACTATAAGCCCCTATCTTTCTCTGTGTCCGATTAAAACTTCATAACCACAAGTATTGCATGAGTGTTAGCAATTATGAAGGACTAAATGATAGTTGAGTATGTGGACTTGCTTTTTAGCTCTGACATAGACTCTTTCCGATGTTATGATAAATTGCAATTGCTTCAATGACTGAGATTATAGTTTGTCGGAGCCCAATAAGGATTATGATTTATACTTTTGCATTGTGAATAGATCATCACTTGAACATAAGTAATCATATGACAAAATCTATATATGTTGTTGTTATGAGAATAATCATGATGCCTTCATGTCCGTATTTTATTTTTATCGACGCCTCTACCTCTAAACATGAGGACATATTTATTGTTATCGGCTTTTCGCTTGAGGACAAGCGAGGTCTAAGCTTGGGGGAGTTGATACGTCCATTTTGCATCATGCTTTTATATCGATATTTATTGCATTATGGACTGTTATTTCACTTTATGTCACAATACTTATGACTATTCTCTCTTATTTACAAGGTTTACATAAGGAGGGAGAATGCCGGCAGCTGGAATTCTGGGATGGAAAAGGAGAAATATTTCTGCGCAACTCCAAAAGTCCTGAAACTCCATGGAATATCTTAAAATAAATAAGGAAAAATCCTCGCCAAAGATGAAGTCCAGGGGGGCCACACCCTTCTCACAAGGGTGCCCCCCCCTCCTAGGGCGCGCCCCCTACCTCATGGGCCCCCTGGTGGGTCTCCGATGTCCATCTTCTGCTATATGAAGTCTTTCGATGAGAAAAAAATCAGAAGGAACTTTTCGGGACGAGACTCCGCCGCCACGAGGCGGGACCTTGGCGGAACCAATCTAGAGCTCCGGCAGAGCTGTTCTGCCGGGAATACTTCCCTCCGGGAGGGGGAAATCATCACCATCGTCATCACCAACGCTCCTCTCATCGGGAGAGGGCAATCTCCAGCAACATCTTCACCAGCACCATCTCATCTCCAAACCCTAGTTCATCTCTTGTATCCAATTCTTGTCTCAAAGTCCGGGATTGGTGCTAGTAGGTTGCTAGTAGTGTTGATTACTCCTTGTAGTTGATGCTAGTTGGTTTATTTGGTGGAAGACCATATGTTCAGATCCTATATGCATATTATTACCCCTCTGATTATGAACATGAATATGCTTTGTGAGTAATTACGTTTGTTCCTGAGGACAAGGGAGAAGTCTTGCTATTAGTAGTCATGTGAATTTGGTATTCGTTTGATATTTTGATAAGATGTATGTTGTCTAGCCTCTAGTGGTGTTATGTGAACGTCGACTACATAACACTTCACCATTATTTGGGCCTAGAGGAAGGCATTGGGAAGTAATAAGTAGATGATGGGTTGCTAGAGTGACAAGAAGCTTAAACCCTAGTTTATGCGTTGCTTCGTAAGGGGCTGATTTGGATCCATATGTTTCATGCTATGGTTAGGTTTACCTTAATACTTTTGTTGTAGTTGAGGATGCTTGCAATAGAGGTTAATCATAAGTGGGGCACTTGTTCAAGTAAGAACAGCACCCAAGCACCGGTCCACCCACATATCAAATTATCAAAGTATCGAACGCGAATCATATGAACGTGACGAAAACTAGCTTGACGATATTCCCATGTGTCCTCGGGAGTGCTTTTCCTATTATAAGAGTTTGTTCCGGCTTGTCCTTTGCTATGAAAAGGATTGGGCCACCTTGCTGCACTTTATTTACTTTTGTTACTTGTTGCTCGTTACAATTTATCTTATCACAAAACTATCTGTTACCACTTATTTCAGTACTTGCAGAAAATACCTTGTTGAAAACCGCTTATCATTTCCTTCTGCTCCTCGTTGGGTTCGACACTCTTACTTATCGAAAGGACTACGATAGGTCCCCTATACTTGTGGGTCATCAGCTTCCACACGGGCGGGTTTCATGGAGGCGTTTGAATGCGGCAAGGAGGCGTGTTCAGTCGGGCATGCAGCGAGTGGCACCCTCGACTCTGACGTAGGACACCGCGCTGTTTTTCCACTGACGTGTGGGCTCTTTGGGTACATGGCCTGCATGTCAGTGACCCAACCCAGGCAGCGCACAGCAGAGGAACCTTTGGTGGGCCAGGGCGGTCAGAAGTGGGCATTTCATAAACCGATGATTGTTCATTGAGTATGACGTCATCCTTTTCATGTAGATAAGCCTACTATGTTGATAGCCCGTTCGATACGTTGTGATTCATAAAGACCGCTGCAAATATCAATGTTCTGCTTATCATAGAAAAGATTGATTAATACCTGTAACAATCCATGTCCTTAACAAAGGGTGCATGCACGTATAGGTTGAGCGTGTGTCTTGCGTCGTGTGCTGTGTGCATGCAGGCGTGTGAGTGTTGCGTGCGTGTAAGGGTACGTTTCAGTGTTGCATGCATGTGTGCGTACGTGCGTGTGTACGTGCGGGGTGAGGCTACACGTCAGTCGACTGACTTTTTCATCTCTGGTCATTAGATTTCCAGCCGTTGGATACGAAATCAAGGGCCTGCAGTTTATCATCAAACTCCAACCCCTGAGCCGCCAGCCACCCACCGGCCGAAACCGCCGGCCCCGCCGCGCACCGCTCCGCCCGCCCCGAAACCACTCCTCACCGCCGGTCCGCTGCCGCACCGCCATCCCTCTAGCCCCCCCCCACCCGCCAAGCTTTTTCTCCGACGATCCCCACCCCATCGCCCAGTCAACGCGCCCCCCACCGCCGGCGGCTGCCAACCAGAGGTCTCACGACTTCGAGTACCCACCGATGACTAATTTATTACCATTTCTGTCCTTCATATACGCGCTGACGGGTGGGCCCTATGGTAATGTGCGCTGCTGAATGTGGACAGTTTGACTGGTCAATTGATCGTGTCATCAACAAATTACGGAGCTGTATGGTGAGCCAGTGACCGTATGATCACCCTAAAATGTATTTTATTAACACAATACAGACTCAAACTACCATTTCTTTCTTTCATATATGGGCTGACAGGTGGGCCCCACAGTTACGCGCCCCGATGGTGCAACACTAGTTGCGCCACGTGGAATGTTTGACTGGTCAATTGATTGTGTCATCAACAAAATACGGAGTTGTACGGGTGAGCCAATGACCGTATAATCATGACATGTATTTTTTCGACACGGTATAGACGCAAGGGCTCATATACGCGCAAGCACTCACCGCTATAAGCGCACACATGCACACCCTGCCCCTATGAGCAACTTCGAGAGAGTGAGCCAGCATATGATCTTGAGATTTTACGAAGTCGCCATAGGTGCCTCATAGTCGAGTGGAACGTCTCCTCCCACTGAACGCACATCGCCGGAAAATACTGAAATTAACGCAGGATAAATGCGAGCACCGGGACTTTAACCCTGGTGGGCTCGAGAAACCACTGTCCTCCTAACCATCCAACCACATGTTGGTTAGCACGACATAATGTATGTGGTGACCGTGATGAGCTTATTCTGAAGTCCAGTGACCATATCGTGCTTTCGCTTCAAATACAATGACCGTAAGTGTCGTCAACAAAATACAGAGCACACATCAAATGCAAAGTCCGTCAGTGTATCAAGAAAATACGGAGACTTATCGTGAGCTAGATACCGTATGATCACCACGAGAATGTATACGGTGACCCTAATGAGCATATTCTGAACTCCAGTGACCGTATAGTGCTTTAGCTTGAAATACCGTGACCGTCATGCGTGAATGTGTCGTGGGCATGCATACTTTTAGAGGGCCGAGATATAGTTTGTGTGCGTACATGAAAGTGGTGTAGAAAGAGGGGATGTCCGGTGGAGACAAGGAGAGATATGCCCTTCGTTTCTCTTTCCCGTGACTAATATTTTAGGAGAATATATAAACATTCACAATGCAGAACAAATATTTTTGGATGCACCATGCAATTAACTTTCATGTATAACATTGTACTATTGTATATACTTATTTTCTTAGTGGCCGATTGCGTGTGTGGTGTGGTGGGCACATTATTTCTAGTTGTGGTGGGTCAACATGAGGACTCATGGGTCGGTTCCATCCTACGCCACATAGGTTGGATCGAGATGCGTTATACGAAGACCCATGTGGAGGACTCGGCGTACAACACGGAGCTAGCTACCAGAGTCGCGGAGGACTCTATCCCCACTGGTGATAAGCCGACTATATATGATTTGTAACCTTAGGCCCCCAGTATGTTATAGAAGCTTGGGGGTTATTTCGTCAATAGTATACACACACGCACAATGTCTGGCATTCACGTGTACTTTGTACACACCCCTATCACTAATATACAGTACCAGGAGTAGGCTTTTCCCTCAACTGCAAGGGTCCGAACTAGGTAAAACTTTGCCTCGTATTACCATCCAGCCTAACAGTCAGGGATATCCTACCGAATGATATGATGGAATCATATCTGCCAACTACTAAGAGAGAGGTGTGTCTGGGGGGGGCAATATGTGCGAGAGAGGCCTAAAGATAATGTGCGTGCGGGAGACACGTAGGCATCTATAGGCATCTATTTTACAATCAAGGTGCCCAGGCACCTAGGTGCCCCATCTATTTTACCTATATATAGGACGCTAGTTTGGGACACCTAGGTGCCCAAGCACCTTGCCTACAAACCGTTGGATTACATTGAGATGTGTGCATGTGTAATTAGTATTAGCACTGATGGGTCAACCATGTTAGGAAAGAATTATTGCAAATTATTGCTTCATATGGACACTTAATGCCTAGATTAAACAAGATAGAGAAAAAAAACAACAATTAATGGTCCATTAAGACCATGCATGCTGCATGGTACGTGCCCAACTTTATTTCTTATACGTGCATTTCTTTCTTTTTACATAAATATAGGAAGTCATATACATAATTAGATACATACGTATATCATTGTCTTGGGAACAGAAGGTATGGTTATCTTTTGTCTCCATGGGAAAATACACATGAACGTCTTCAAGCTTTTTCCAAAATGGATATTTTTTTGGGGTATGTGCGTACCAATCATACTTCTCTTCATACCCCGGATGTGAGATTTGTACCCCGGTTATTCAAATACCTATGCATGCCATAATTCATGTAGTCGGGTATATATGTAGCCATATTTTACTGTATATATACGTTGACAGGAAACCTACAATAGTTTTCTACACTTTTTCATATAGCCAGGTATATACGTATGCAGACACATTGGGTATACTGTTTTATTTAAGTACGTTGGGTATATACTAGAAGATTTATGTGAGCATGTCATATAAAGTATGTGGATACACTAGGAGTTTTTTTTGTTACGAAGGTATACTAGGAGTTCATTGGGTATATTTTACATAGCAGGGTATCTATGTAGCCATATTTTATGCAGCCTGGAATATACGTACCCGCGTATGTACATCATCAGTAGGTACCAGATACAAGTATTAGATAGTTAGAAAATAAATTATTGGGTATATACATACCATGTATGTAAATAATTTCATTAGTAGGTATTCGATACCCATATTAGATAGTTAGGAAACAAAAATGAAATATAATAGTTCAAAAAAATATTGAGTATATACAAGTTGGTATGTATTAGATATTTAGGAAACAAAAATACGCGCATTAGATAACCATAGCAGTTCAAATAAAATCAAAAATTAATACGATTTATTATATGGCAAGTCTTGCATGCCTAATAATTAGGAACAAAAATAAATCGTAACTATGGAAAGTCTTGCATGAAGAATGGGTAGGAAACTAATTAAATATATCATGGTTTTCAAAACAATCAAGGTGCCCAGGCACCTAGGTGCCCCATCTATTTTACCTATATATATATATGTGTGTGTGTGTGTGCGTGTGTGTATGTGTGTGTGCGTGTGCGCGTATAGAGCGCTAGTAGAGACCGTGCATGTGTATATATGCATGTGAGAGAAATAGTGTTTTCCAACTAAGATTAGTGAAAAGAGTGGTACATAGTAGTCAGAAAGAGAGAGAGAGAGAGAGAGAGAGAGAGAGAGATAGAGAGAGCATGTGCGTGAGACTCCCCGACACCCCAAGAGAGATTGTGAGCATGTGTGAAAGAGAAATGTCGATGCATATAAAGTGTGTGCACTTATGCGGTAGATAGAGAGATATATAGCACGTTTGTGAGAACGTGCTGAGGCATAGTGCATCTACGTGTAAAAGGCGGTTCTACGCATTAAATTAAAATATAAATGGCATTGTTTTTTTGGATGAGATCATGAATTTTCCAAATTGCGTATGGACGAAAATCGGTCTATCAAACACCCATACTCTATTGAATTCTAGCATGTGTACGTGTTTATTTCATATTATCGATCCAGAGTGAGAGCGGTTTGAAATACAAGCAATGGATGCTTTTGTAATTCATATATAAACATTAATTAGTGCACTCCATGTTGTTAGTGTGAAGCACTTTATACATTTTTCAGTTGCATGGATACATTCCAAATTGCTGGCTACGAAATAGAATACATGTCGAATTCAACATAAAGAGGGTTTCGAAGATTCGAATTCATAGGAAGTGCATTCATATATTTGAACCCGAGATAATGGCATTTGTATATCAGATGTAAAAGGGTCATCAATCTTTGTTGTGTGTTTGAACATGCTATATATATATATTCATACGCATGTCTAACGTTTTTTTGCAACCAAGGAGATTATATCTGGAACCATGCATGAATTGAGGTAAGTTGCATATTTTTTAATATATACTCGTGTACAACGTATATTCAAATGTACAACCTCCATTCCAAAATAATCGTAGCTTTAGGATTTTCAAGACTAAAGATTTGTGAAGTTTGACAAATCTTGAATGTTCAATTCAAGAGAACCGAAAACGTTAATGCTTCTGCTCCCAAATATTGAATGAAGCGCCAAATAGGCCTCTGGTCACCCGAAACCACGCGAGACTAATGTTTGGTGGTAGGAAATTACTGTCGTGACTCTGGCCCGTGTAGCCTATCAGCCCGATGTCCAAAGGTCTAAACCGGGGTAGGTTTGTAACTTCACCAAGACGCCAGTCTCAACGGCCTCCGAGAGGCATTCATACGCTGTGGGCGCCTAAACACCCATGCGCTCGCCCAAAATCTATCCCGCCCACATTTGGGACACCTGAGATTACTGTCCTACTCCCAACCCGCAATATGTCCGAAATTTTAGATGGGGCAAAGTTTGTAACTTTCCCCAAATTTCAAACAAGCGCGTCCCAAACCGAAACATTGTTCCCCCTTAAGTTCCCCGCCTCCCTCTGTTTCCCCATTCATACTCCGTGGGCACCAAAATGCCCTCTCCACCAGCCACGAAACCCCAGCCTCCTCCGTCCTCCACCCCATAGCGCCCAATCCACCACCGCCCTCATCCATCACATCGGAGTCGGTACCCTGACATCGTCGTCCAACGCAACCACAACCGCAACGCCCTCAAGGACTTAGCAGCTGAAGCCGAGGTAGAGCTACCTCCACGACACCGACGCCGACGTGCGACGTACTAGAACTACTCCGACCACGTCGTCCTGCGCCTCACTGCTGCCGCTCCACTGTCGCAACCATCCACCGCACTAGAGCTGTTCACGCTACACCGTCGTTCGCCGCCTCGGATCTGCTTCCCCGCCACCGACAGACGGCCATCGCACCACACTCAACAACTTGGCCATGGGTTCGTCCAAGGCTGCACCATCCTCCATAACTTCTCGTTTCAAGCGAACCACAAGAAGATCGTTAGAAAAATAGAAGGAGGACACAGCACTGCCAGCAGAAAGAGGTACTCCTCTTCCCTTATTCGTGCAAACCTTACGTCTCTGCTCACGCCGTATTCATCCCACGAAAGAAACTAGTCAAGCGCTTCTTGCTGCATCTTCTTCATGATACTAAATGCATAAGGTTTCCTTCCTTTACTATTTCACCTTTGCTAGAGGTCAGTAGCCCACCTGGATTTCAATTCAGGGTTAGTCGAACCGCAATTAAAAGAAGCAGCACCCACTTAGGCGCGCAGAGCACCTAGTCCGCCTGTTCACCGG
Organism: Triticum urartu; assembly: GCF_003073215.2. Lineage (NCBI taxonomy): Eukaryota > Viridiplantae > Streptophyta > Magnoliopsida > Poales > Poaceae > Triticum > Triticum urartu. Next base: position 247,660,430 of record NC_053022.1, on the reverse strand, counting down.
GGAAGCGGTGCATAGGTGTCTATCATAGGGGTGTGGGGCGCAGGAGCTGCTTGCGCCCAATCTGGAGGTCGGCAGGGCTTGAATGGATGGCCGGGGGGTAGTGCCAAGCACAGCAGTGTGGTGAGGTTGAGGGGAGGGCGCAGGCAGGGGACTGGGCCGGTGGTCGCTGCCATTTCGAGGAAGATTGTCAACACTGACTGGCTGGAGGTAGATGAAGGCAATCTGCCCGTTCTTTGTACATCGGACGGTGCAGAAAAAATGGACTGACCTATTTGTTTTCAGTCGAATGTTATTTCCATAGAATCCTGTAGTAATTTAGTGTGCCATGCATGTTGTAGAGCTATCATATGTCTCCCGTCATTTATTTCTCACCGACTTGTTATCTGCTACCTTTACACTGTACTAATTGTGCACACACTTCACCCATACTCACACTATTGTTTTTTATGCATGGGTATTTTAGACTCTGACCCGGTGTTGATGAATGCTGAAAAGAAAAGACAGAAGTCGCTCCAGTGTAATTCGAAGATAAGCACTAAGATTTTCAGCGCTCTAAAGGATGCAGTGTCAGCAGTTGGAGACAGTAAACATAGCTCTGCAGTTGATGATCTCAATTGCCACACACAACCATCCCAGGTGCTTGCTTTAACTTCGCGCTGTCAAATGTGGTTGCATGTTGCATATGGTGTCTAGCTTGTATTGCTTCCAATTTGGTTAAATTGCATCTGCTTACTTTACACATTATACCTTTGATAATGACATGCCTTCCTATTTTTGATACATACTACATATGTCTATTAACCATGTTCGTACATCAAACTAATGCTCTTTTGTATCCCTCGTCAATCACTTATGACGAGACAGTCACCCGAGTGGGTTACTGTGAGACGCCATACTCGTATAAAGAGTGCAGTGTCATCCCCCCACATGATTCTCAAGAAACAGCAAGGCTAAATGAAGATAATCAACATAGATCTCTAGTTGATGACCGCAATTCCCCCACACCACCATCACAGGTTCTTGCTCTAACTTCGCAGTGTGATATGTGGTTGCATGTTGCATACGGTGTCTAGCTTGTAATGCTTCTAATTAGGGTAAATTGCATCTGCTTAGTTTACACATTATACCTGTGAATATGACATGCCTTCCTATTTTTGGTACACACTACATCTATGTGTTAACCTTGTTCTTACATGAAACTACCTCTCTTCTGTATCCTGCATCAATCACTTACGATGAGTCACCTTTATTCGTTGCATATTGCATATTATTTCTAGCCTGTTGCCATGTATTGCTTCTAATTTGGTCAAATACATTTGTTAGGGCACCCTTTTAATTTGGCAGAGTGGTATTGTTTTCATCTTTCATATGGTTTCTAGCTTGCATTGATTCTAACAAGTTCAAGCACCTTGTGCTTAGTTTACACTTTATACATCATACATGTCAATATGTCATGCCGTCCTATTTTTCATACAAAATCCATCCTCCTACCATGCGGCTGCCTTACATGAAAGTGGTGTTCGTCAGTATCATGCATCAATGAGTTCTGAAGAGCAAATTTTATTCATTTTTCTTGTGGGTTTGACTTGACAACGCAAAATCAAGAAAGAGGAGGGAAAAGAGTAAGGAAGGCGATGATGGTGGTCCTCTGCAGCAACGTAAACGGAGCATCTGTACCGATTCTCCTTGTACTGATAGTGCATTACAAGGTCCAAGTCTCCGCTCCCCTACTCCACCATCCAAGGTGCTTGCTCTAACTTGGAAGTGTGATATCTGGTTGCATGTTGCATATGGTGTCTAGCTTGTATTGCTCCTAGTTAGTGTAAACTGCATCTACTTAGCTTACACATGATACGTGTGAATATGACACGCTTTCCTGTTTTTGGTACATACTATATCTGTCTATCACACCATGTTCTTACATGAAACTACTCTTTTTGTGTATCCTGCATCAGTCACTTATGATGGAACACCTTTAAGTTGGCAGTGTGATATTGGTTTGTGTCTTGAATATGTTTTCTAGCATGTATTGCTTCTAGTTTGATGAACGCCACCTATGACGAGACATTTTTAACTTGGTAGAGTGATATTGATTGCACCTTTCATATGGTGTCTAGTTTGCAGTGATTCTAATTTGTTGAAGTGCCTTCTACTTAGTTACCACATAATAGGTGTGAATATGTCAAGCCATCCATTTTTTCGTACATATTCCATCCTCGTATCATGACTTTGCCTTTCATCAGAGTAGTGTTCGTCAGTATCATGCATCAATGAGTTCTGAAGAGCAAATTTTATTCCTTTTTCTTGTGGGTTTGACTTGACAAGGCAAAATCAAGAAAGAGGAAGGAAGGCGATGATGGTGGTCCTCTGTAGCAACGTAAATGGAGCATCTGTACCGATTCTCCTTGTACTAATAGTGCATTACAAGGTCCAAGTCTCCGCTCCCCTACTCCACCATCCAAGGTGCTTGCTCTAACTTGGCAGTGTGATATCTGGTTGCATGTTGCATATGGTGTCTAGCTTGTATTGCTCCTAATTAGTGTAAACTGCATCTGCTTAGCTTACACATGATATGTGTGAATATGGCACGCTTTCCTGTTTTTGGTACATACTATATCTGTCTATCACACCGTGTTCTTACATGAAATTACTCTTCTTGTGTATCCTGCATCAGTCACTTATGATGGAACACCTTTAAGTTGGCAGTGTGATATTGGTTTGCATCTTGAATATGATTTCTAGCATGTATTGCTTCTAGTTTGATGAACGCCACCTATGACGAGACAATTTTAACTTGGGAGAGTGATATTGATTGCACCTTTCATATGGTGTCTAGTTTGCATTGCTTCTAATTTGTTGAAGTGCCTTCTGCTTAGTTACCACATCATAGGTGTGAATATGTCAAGCCGTCCATTTTTCATACATATTACATCAAAGTATTGATTGTCTGTATCATGCATCAATGAGTTCTGAAGAGCGATTTTATTCTTTTGTGTTGCAGGTATGGCTTCACATGGCAAAGTCAAAAAAGAGCAAGGAAAATAATATAGTAGGGAGTGGTGTTACTCATCAGGAGAAACAGAAAAGGATATGTCATCCAGATTCTGCTGGTACTTATAGTGCAGTAGAAGGTCCAAGTCCACCGGCTAAATCTACAAACACAATATCACCTGCTCCACCAGCTGCAGCATCCGCTTCAACTGTACCAGCATCTCAACGAGTTACTCGTTCATTTGCTCCGGAACTGGCTAGTTCCCAAGCTGCCTTCACACCTAACACTACTTCCGAAGCATTGCTGACACAACAGGACTTGGCAAGATCAGATGAACCTCACGAGAATCAACACCAAGATGGTACCTGACCGAGTCAAGTTGCAGTTGCATGCTCCTTTATATGTACTCTCGCAGTTTGATGTACACTAACACTTTCCATATTCGTTGTTGAACTAGCACCACGACGCAAGCGGAAACAGACATCAGGGATAATGCTTGATAGATTAACAAAATCTAAAGGAGGAAGAATGGAGATCCATTTTGAGGCAGGTTTAAAAATGCCACATGATGCTACAGAGTCAGCCAAGTTAGTATCAAAGGCAGTCGTTGCCGTTAGGTGTCATGCACGTATCCTCCCAACGTGGATCCAGTACAGGAATGAGAAAGATAATACCCGGTTTAACACCTTCCTTGACCATTTATCCGAAAGTAATGTTATTCATTGCAATTAGTAATATTGTCTTGCTCTGTCCCATAATTTCTAGCTTCCTCCTAATAAGACTCACATTCTTTTTTCAACAGATGAGGTTCAAGTTGGATCCGAAAGATGATGCAACTAAACAAGCATGCACTCATGTTTTTCAGCCTGCTCTGCGACAGTATCGGTACCACCTTAGAAAATCTCACTTTGAAGGCAAGGCTAACAATGAAATCACCCAAACATCTCCAGTGGAATATATTACAGATGAAGACTGGGCAGCCCTTGTTAAACACTGGTCTGATCCAAAGTATCAGGTAGGCTATATGTATTTGATCAGACCACATATTGAACTTGTATTTATGTATGTGCCTTACAAGTGTATCTTCTTCTAGGCTAACTGTTTGAAGAACAAGACCAACCGTTCTAAAGTGAAATTCCAACACACAACAGGATCTCGTAGCTATATTGCACACTGTGAGGCTCTTGTAAATAGCTGCTACTTCTTTTTTCTGTGCCATATTATCGTATCTATGTTGACTTGTTCCAAATACAGAGGAAAGCCTGTGTGGACCAAAAAGAACCTGAACCGAATGAAGTGCAAATCTTCAAGGATTGCCACACCAGCAAGATGAAGGGCATGAGCACACCAGTTGAAGCCGATGTTGTAAGTCCTTACTCCTCCTGCCTTTGAACTCATTGGTACTATGATGTGTTCATTTAACTACTTGGTTTGCAGCCAATGTCAGTTACTTTGTTCACTTTTATACATGGTTGTCTTAACGTATCATTTCATCTTACATGGTTTAAAAGAGATGAAGGATATTCTTTTGGTCTTGATCTGTATTCTAGTTGTTATGTTCACATGCGCACACAATGATAAAATAGCATGTTTGTTTTATATCTGTTTTCCCATGATATGAATGATGTCATACTATGTTCATCTACTTTAAACCATGTCTCTTTATCCTTACATGTCAAGGAATGTGAGGAAATAGACAATATAGTAGGCATGCTACATGGACATATGTTCCGAAAGTGATTTTATTATGTAGTTGGCACTACAATACATGCTAATGTATTACAGTAGTTCATCAAAATAAGTTATGTATAAACGTGTAACCTACTTTGTTTGTTTTTGTCTCATTAGTAACTTATCTGGTACACTAATCTACAAGTTCAAATTTTCAGGAAGCTATGGAAAAATGATTGAACAGCCACAACCACCTGAAGGTGACGAGGCTACCACAGGCACAATGTCACCTCTTGCTGCAGTGTGTCAGTATCTCTCCACTAACAGTGCAAAAAGCACCTTCCTGCATAATTCTGGGTTGGTTGTCAAGGTAACCTCGTCCAAATATCCTACTGAACAAAATCTTCCTGCTAGACAGAGTGATATATCTGTGCTCCAAACACAAGTCCAATCCCTAATGGACGTCGTTTTGGAAACAAGAATAGTGGTTGACACATGTTGTCAAGATATGAATGGTTTTGAAACCAGACTATCAGACATTCGCTTCGTTGTTCAAGAGCAATGGCGGAAAAAGGTGAAGATCATGCTGCTCCATCAGATTCTACAGCCTGAAAGATGAGCACTCAAGTCAAATGATCTGTGCTTCTATACATCTGATGGTGCTTTGATTTGCAAGGACTGTAAACTTTATGCCAACATGCCTTCTGTTGTATGGTTGGAATTTATTTTGTTGTGATACAGCATTAATGATGCTGCCAAAGGCTGCAATAATTATGACGCCATTTTTGTATAGTGTAGGTTTATCTTAGTAATGTGTTCGACCGAAAGCTTCGTAGGAGCCCAACATGCCAACATTTTTCGGGCCCATTCCAATTGGGCTAAAAACAATTATGGGCCGAAATTTGCATGTAGCCCACTAAAAATATTTGGGCCTAAATCAGCATAAGATTTCATATTTTTCTGGTAGGCCTGTGCCCATAGTGGGCCTTTAACAGGCCTAAACATAATTTGGGCCCTCAGTAACAATAGGCCGTTTACAAGTGTAAATATCTCGAGCCCATAAAAAATATGGGCCTTTAAAAGACCGAAAGTGAGATTGGGCCCTGATTGTGCCAAATAACCCACTTGTCTTAGGCTCTTAGCAAGCCGAAATGATGGCCCATTTATGATGCGGATCTTTCACTGGCCAAAATTCGGACGGGCCATAAATGCGCCGACCTAATACACGGGCCTTTAACAGGCCGGAAGTTCGGTCGGGCTAGATTATCGTCATTTTTATATGGGCCGTTAATGGTCCCGATGTGATGTTGGGCCACATATGGCCCATGGATTTCGTCCAACGTTAACAAGCCGAAAATCACAACAGGCCGAAAGTGGCCCAAATCTATAGTGGGCCTCTAATAGGCCGAATTTCATACATGGCCGAATATGACCCAAATCCTTCACAGTCGTTTATGTGCTGAAAGTTTCAATGGCCTGTAAATGGGCCCAAATGAAGCAGGACCTTTAACAGGCTGGAAATACACCGGGCCGTAATTCAGACCATATACTTAGCGAACTGTTAACGGGCCAGAAGTGACCATGGGCCGCGATGATGACAAGTTTAGGACAGGTCGTTGACGGCCCGATTTGACACTAGCCATACGAGCCTTAACTGAGAATGTTGGGCCTTTAGCTGGGCCGGCCCATTATGATTTGCAAAATCTTGTGGGCCTTTAGCTGGGCAGGCCCATTATGATCTGCAAAATCTTGTGGGCCTTTAGCTGGGCCGGCCCATTATGGCCCGCAAAATCTCATGGGCCTTTAGCTGGGCCGGCCCATTATGATACACAAAATCTCATGGGCCTTTTGCTGGGGCGGCCCATTATGGACCGCAAAATCTTGTGGGCCTTTAGTTGGGCCGGCCCATTTAAACTTTATGGTCCACTTTTGGGCCGGTCCACGTGTCAACATGTCATAGGCGCATCTCGCCCATTGGATGAGTGACACCTGTGTCAACGCGGAGCTAACATGTTTTTTCCGTCAGCCAATTAGAATTTTACATGTGGAAAATCCCCATTGGTCCGGGTTGTTAACGGGTTATCAGATCCAAAACCGGACCCGTTAGCTTAACGGCATTCTGTTACGGTGGATGCCACGTGTCGGTCACCCTTGACGAAAGCACTTCTGTAACGCGCGATTTATCGTCATGGAAGTGGACACTTCCGTGATGATAATTTTGGTAATGTCATGGAACACTTCTACGACAGCACAGGTATGACTATCTTGGTTTTGTCATAAATTTGTCATGGATGTACATGCATGACAAAAAACGTGACCTACTGTGACAAACATGTATCGTCACAAAAGTGTATTTTTTTTTGTAGTGCGTCAAAGATGAAAGATCTCTAACAACGATGATGCGAAGATTCCATGATTGGTACATGAAAACCTATAGAGAGTCTGGGGGGAATATTTTGATGCTGGGAGTTAAAGAGGAGCATGACCTCGTTGGAAATGATCTGTTAAATGTTCCATTTGAGGAGTTCTTCCAGGTTTTCAATCAGAAGGCCCTCAATAAATTAACGGTCACTTGCTACTGTCTGTAAGTACTACTTCTGTCATTAAGTCTCTATATATAGGTCAGCTCTTTCATTGCATGTATTTATAATTATCCTCACTATATTATGCAGATTGGAGATCGCCAAATTGAAGAAAAGAAAAATCGGTGATATTGGGTTCATTAACGCAAATGTCATAGATGCATATTCGCTTGAATTTCAGGAAAAATATACTGAGGCCAACTTGCTACGATCGTTGGTATTAAATCAAAACAAAGCTATAATACTCTTTCCTTACAACTTCAAGTGAGTGTTACTTTCTTGTGCATATTCGGTTTCCCTTATTAGTGGAGGTTATAGTAATGTAATTGATGGGTTATGGATGCGTGCGCAGGTTCCACTATATTCTCCTAGAGATTAAGCTTGAGCAGGGACTAGTAACTGTCTTAGACTCGAGACAAAAAGATCCCCGGGAGTATGCGGACATGACTCAAATGCTCGAGAAGTAAGTTAAATCGATCATTATCGCACCATATCGGCAACTTTGTTCACTTCCTGATATCAAGTAATTGGTTTCTTTGTCTGGTAGGGTTTGGAAAAAATTCACCTCAAAAGCTCCGGGACTGCCGAAGAAGCTGCAATTTAAACACCCGAAAGTAAGTACTACTAGCATGTTCCGCGCATCTCCTAGTGATTCAAGCGCTAGTTTCATCAATACCATTTAGCATGCTTGCTTATTAGTTTGATTACCTTTATTTCTTGTAAAGTGGTTGTGGCAGGAAGCCGGGAATAATTACTGTGGATACTACGTTTGTGAGTCCATCCGCCACACGGCCTGTGAGCGGGGCTACACTAAAAACAATATGAAGTGCATAAGCAATAATATCATAATTTTATTTTATTACCATCATTTGTGTTGAGTTTCATTCATTCATATATATGTATTGACCCCCTTCTTCAAATTAGATGTTTTGGATGCGGGATGAACTCCTAGCACCAGATCGCATGCGAGCAATTCAAGAGGAATTGGCGGCATTCTTTCTTGACCACGTGATCGATAAAGACGGAGAATACCATGTGGACCCTGAGTTCATATATAATTAGGGGATTATATTGTAAGAGATCTTATATTGTATATATGTAGCCAGTAGCGTCGGAGAGATATACGAAAACTTGTTGTTTGACCAATCTCTCGAAGAAGGAGAGGTCGATATCACTTCTCTCTGTATGCATATGTTCACGACGATCTTCTGTTTCCTTCATTTTTGCTTTACTAGCTAGCGTGTCGAGTCCTGTCTATACGTATAGTACGTAGCGTCGACCAATCACGGAGATAAGAGAGGAGACTTCTCTCTATTAATTAGCTAACTAACACAATATATGAAACACCCAAATTAACCCCCCAAAACCCCCAAAACCCACCCCTTTAAAAAAACAAAAACCCCAACTCCTGTGAGCTGCTGACGCGTGGATGCCTATTGGTCCTGGTTCGTGCCACCAACTGGGACCAAAGAGCCTCCTGCCTGGGCTCGCCGCACCAGCCACGTGGAGGCCCATCTGTCCCGGTTCGTGTAAGAACCGGGACTAAAGGCCTAGGGTTTTAGTAATGACCCTTTAGTCCCGGTTCAACAACCGGGACAAATGGCCCTTAGGAACCGGGACAAATGGCCCTTTTTCTACTAGTGAAAAGTCAAAGGAGTTTAGCCGAGCTTTAATATCGGAAATGCCCTCTATAGAGCCAGCCACTTGCACCCGAGCTTTATGCCGGACTGCTTCTGAGGTGATGCACCAACTCGGGCTTGGGCTGATTGTTTGCGGATTTTATTTTTGATTGATGCAATTTATTTACTGACGAGATATATAGCCAGTAGCCCTCAAGGTGTGTGTCGGCCTAAAATCCAAGATGCACATTAGAGGAGATAGTGACTGGCGGACGAGCCCTTCAGAGAGGGTCTCGAGAAGTCGCCGTAATATACTAGCTTGATGCCGGATATGTCCTAGATAGTTCCTATTGTTATCCGAAGATGCATTTGCCAATAGTTCGTTCAAGCTAAACATTGAGCACTTTGAATTTTTTGTATTGAATAGGCAATGCAGTAGCCTCCGAGACAATGGTCGGGTGGCAACACCAGATCAGGGGATTGATGTTCCCCTTTAATATTAGTAAATGATAAGCCCGAAGACCAGTAGCCCCCGAGCCTTAATGTGGGCATGAGTGGCCGAATTAAGGATCGATATCCGGAGTAAAATCACAAATTATGTGTAATGATTCTATGTATATAAGTACTCTACATCATTAATGCTCGGATCCACACTGTACAAAAATTTGTTGACCGGCCATCGGCTGCAACCTCCTCGGCCAGTAGCTGGGGAGTGTTTGTCCCACTTTATAAAGCCTTTATTAGGGAAAATATTTATGACAAACAAGGCAATCCGGCCATACGGTTTTATAAACAAAGGTATGCGAAGAGAATGCTATATTACTATTTAATGTAAGAAACATCTTCCAAAGAAAGTAGTCCCGTTATCGGTTCCTTTCTTTGGGTTGTCATGCCAACCATGATCATGAAACCTCACCTCCGATCAATGCAGGAGAAAAATATTGAGGATTTAGTTTGGGGAAAGTTCCCGAACTATGTGGTCTTTAGCAAACCTAAATTTTCACTTGCGTCGTTGCCGACCAATTATATCCTTTAAGACCACTAGCTTTCGGCTTCACCCAGTCTGAGGTACTAAGTCGGATGACCCGGTAGTAACAATCAAAGAGGTGCTCCCTTTACTGCCTAGCCGAACAATCGGGAGCGTAGGGGTAAGCACAGGAGCCAGGCAACCCAGCATGGCCAAAATCTTAAGTCAAATTGATGCATATTTATGCCTTTATAATGATGATTACAGAAGGCAGCTGTTACATCTCCAACGTATCTATAATTTTTGATTGTTCCATGCTATTCTATTATCTGTTTTGGATGTTTAATGGGCTTTAATATACCTTTTTATATTATTTTTGGGACTAACCTATAACCGAAAGCCCAATGCAAATTGTTGTTTTTTGCCTATTTCAGTGTTTCGAAGAAAAGGAATATCAAACGGAATGAAACCTTCGCGAGGATCGTTTTTGGAACAAACACAATCCAGGAGACTTGGAGTGGACGTCAAGGAAACAACGAGGAAGCCACAAGGTAGGAGGGTGCGCCCCCACCCTCGTGGGCCCATCGCAGCTCCACCGGCCTACTTATTTCACCTATATATAGTATTATACCCTGAAACCTTCAGGGAGAGCCACGAAACACCTTTTCCACCGCCGCAACCTTCTGTACCCGTGAGATCCCATCTTGGGGCCTTTTCCGGCGATCTGCCGGAGGGGGATTCGATCACGGAGGGCTTCTACATCAACACCATAGCCTCTCCGGTGATGTGTGAGTAGTTTACCACAGACCTTCGGGTCCATCGCTATTAGCTAGATGGCTTCTTCTCTCTCTTTGGATCTCAATACAAAGTTCTCCTCGGTCTTCTTGGAGATCTATTCGATGTAACTCTTTTGCGGTGTGTTTGCCGAGATCCCATGAATTGTGGGTTTATGAACTTGATTATCTATGAATATTATTTGATTCTTCTCTGAATTCGTATATGCATGATTTGATATCTTTGCAAGTCTTTTTGAATTATCGGTTTAGTTTGGCCTACTGGATTGATCTTTCTTGCAATGGGAGAAGTGCTTAGCTTTGGGTTCAATCTTGCGGTGCTTGATCCTAGTGACAGAAAGGGAAACGACACGTATTGTATTGTTGCCATCGAGGATAAAAATATGGGGTTTATATCATATTGCTTGAGTTTATCCCTCTACATCATGTCATCTTGCCTAATGCATTACTCCGTTCTTATGAACTTAATACTCTAGATATATGCTGGATAGCGGTCGATGTGTGGAGTAATAGTAGTAGATGCAGAATCGTTTTGGTCTTGTCACGGACGTGATGCCTATATTCATGATCATTGCCTTATATATCATCATAACTATGCGCTTTTCTATCAATTGCTCGGCAGTAATTTGTTCACCCACCGTAATACATGCTATCTTGAGAAAAGCCACTAGTGAAACCTATGGCCCCTGGGTCTACTTTACATCATATAAGTTTCCAATCTACAATTCTAGTTTACTATTTATTTTGTAATCTTTATTTTCCAATCTTTACCACAAAAATACCAAAAATATTTATCTTATTATCTTTATCAGATCTCACTTTTGCAAGTGGCCGTGAAGGGATTGACAACCCATTTATCACGTTGGTTGCAAGGTTCTCATTTGTTTGTGCTGGTACTAGGTGATTTGCGTGTAGTCTCCTACTAGATTGATACATTGGTTCTCAAAAATCGAGGGAAATACTTATGCTACTTTGCTGCATCACCCATTTCTCTTCAAGGGAAAACCAACGCATGCTCAAGAGGTAGCAAGATGGATTTCTGGCGCCGTTGCCGGGGAGATCTACACACAAGTCAAGACATACTAAGTATCCCTCGCATTACATTATTTGCCATTTGCCTCTCGTTTTCCTCTCCTCCACTTCACCCTTTGCCATTTTATTTGCCCTTTTTTCATTCATCTCTTTTTGCTTACTTATTTTGTGCTTTCTTGTTGGATTAATTGTTTGTCACAATGGCTCCACCTAAAAGCATTGATCCCAACCTTAGAAGGTTGGAAGAAATTGAAAAGAATGTTATAAGTTTTATGTCTTTGCAGTTTGAGCATAATAATTTCTCCAGAAATGAGCTTAAAGAACAAAAAAGTTTCATGGAGTACATGAATAAAGAGCTCGATGATATGTCTAAGGAATTTTATGGTTTGAAAACTCAGTTTGCTCATCTTGAAAACTTGATAGCCCAAATTTCGGATAAGCAAGCCACCTTAGTTAATAAGATGGCCGCTAAACCGGAAGATCTAGATAATAATAATAATGATGATGATGAAGATCTAAAAGTGATTGATGTGTCTCCTATTAAATCTTTGTTTTCCAATATGAATCTTGATAAAGATGGGACTGGAGATGAGGCAACTTTAGTTAAAAGGCGTCCCAATTATTCAGACTTTCTAGATCTTGATGCAAAAATTGGTAAAAGTGGGATTGAAGAGGTCAAAACTTTACATAGCAATGAACCCACTATTTTGGATTCAAGGAATTTAATTATGATAATTATTCTTTAATAGATTGTATTTCCTTGTTGCAATCCGTGTTAAATTCTCCTCATGCTTATAGTCAAAACAAAGCTTTTACTAAACACATCGTTGATGCTTTAATGCAATCCCATAAATAAAAGCTTGAACTAGAAGTTTCTATCCCTGGAAAACTTTATGATGAGTGGGAACCTACTATTAAAATTAAGATGAAAGATTATGAATGTTATACTTTATGTGATTTGGGTGCTAGTGTTTCCACAATTCCAAAAACTTTGTGTGATGTGCTAGGTTTCCGGGAATTTGATGATTGCTCTTTAAATTTGCATCTTGCAGATTCCATCATTAAGAAACCTATGGGAAGGATTAATGATGTTCTTATTGTTGCAAATAGGAATTATGTGCCCGTAGACTTCATCGTTCTTGATATAGATTGCAATCCTACATGTCCTATTATTCTTGGTAGACCTTTCCTTAGAACGATTGGTGCAATTATTGACATGAAAGAAGGAAATATTAGAATCCAATTTCTGTTAAGGAAAGGCATGTAACACTTTCCTAGAAAGAAAATTAAATTACCTTATGAATCTATTATGAGAGCCACATATGGATTGCATACCAAAGATGACAATACTTAGATCTATCCTTGCTTTTATGCCTAGTTGTTGGGGAACGTAGTAATTTCAAAATTTTCCTACGCACACGCAAGATCATGGTGATGCATAGCAACGAGAGGGGAGAGTGTTGTCTACGTACCCACGCAGACCGACTGCGGAAGCGTTGACGCAACGTAGAGGAAGTAGTCCTACGTCTTCCCGATCCGACCGATCCAAGCACCGTTACTCCGGCACCTCCGAGTTCTTAGCACACGTACAGCTCGATGACGATCCCCTGGCTCCGATCCAGCAAAGCGTCAGGGAGGAGTTCCGTCAGCACGACGGCGTGGTGACGATCTTGATGTTCTACCGTCGCAGGGCTTCGCCTAAGCACTGCAACAATATGACCGAGGTGGAATATGGTGGAGGGGGGCACCGCACACGGCTAAGGAACGATCACGAGGATCAACTTGTGTGTCTATGGGGTGCCCCCTGCCCCCGTATATAAAGGAGTGGAGGAGGGGAGGGCCGGCCCTCTCTATGGCGCGCCCTAGGGGAGTCCTACTCCCACCGGGAGTAGGATTCCCCCTTTCCTAGTCCAATTAGGAGTCCTTCCATGTATTAGGAGTAGGAGTCAAGGCAAGGGAAAAGAGGAGAGAAGGAAGGAGGGGGCGCAGCCCTTCCCCCTAGTCCAATTCGGACTAGGCCTTGGGGGGCGCCCAAACTCTCCTATCTCTTTCCCCTAAAGCCCAATAAGGCCCATATACTCCCCGGCGAATTCCCGTCACTCTCCGGTACTCCGAAAAATACTCGGATCACTCGGAACCTTTCCGATCTCCGAATATAGTCGTCCAATATATCGATTTTTACGTCTCGACCATTTCGAGACTCCTCTTCATGTCCCCGATCTCATCTGGGACTCCGAACTCCTTCGGTACATCAAAACTCATACACTCATAATATAACTGTCATCGAAACCCTAAGCGTGCGGACCCTACGGTTCGAGAACAATGTAGACATGACCGAGACACGTCTCCGGTCAATAACCAATAGCGGGACCTGGATGTTCATATTGGCTCCTACATATTCTACGAAGATCTTTATCGGTCAGACCGCATAACAACATACGTTGTTCCCTTTGTCATCGGTATGTTACTTGCCAGAGATTCGATCGTCGGTATCCAATACCTAGTTCAATCTCGTTACCGGCAAGTCTCTTTACTCGTTCCGTAATACATCATCTCGCAACTAACTCATTAGTTGCAATGCTTGCAAGGCTTATGTGATGTGCATTACCGAGAGGGCCCAGAGATACCTCTCCGACAATCGGAGTGACAAATCCTAATCTCGAAATACGCCAACCCAACATATACCTTTGGAGACACCTGTAATGCTCCTTTATAATCACCCAGTTACGTTGTGACGTTTGGTAGCACCCAAAGTGTTCCTCCGGCAAACAGGAGTTGCATAATCTCATAGTCATAGGAACATGTATAAGTCATGAAGGAAGCAATAGCAACATACTAAATGATCGGGTGCTAAGCTAATGGAATGGGTCATGTCAATCAGATCATTCAACTAATGATGTGACCTCGTTAATCAAATAACAACACTTTGTTCATGGTTAGGAAACATAACCATCTTTGATTAACGAGCTAGTCAAGTAGAGGCATACTAGTGACACTCTGTTTGTCTATGTATTCACACATGTATTATGTTTCCGATTAATACAATTGTAGCATGAATAATAAACATTTATCATGAAATAAGGAAATAAATAATAACTTTATTATTGCCTCTAGGGCATATTTCCTTCAGTCTCCCACTTGCAATAGAGTCAATAATCTAGATCACATCACCATGTGATTAACATCGATAGTTCACATCATCATGTGATTAACACCCATAGTTCACATCGCCATGTGACCAACATCCAAAGGGTTTACTAGATTCAGTAATCTAGTTCACATCGCTATGTGATTAACACCCAAGGAGTACTAAGGTGTGATCATGTTTTGCTTGTGAGAGAATCTTAGTCAACGGGTCTGCCACATTCAGATCCGCATGTATTTTGCAAATTTCTATGTCAACAATGCTCTGCATGAAGCTACTCTAGCTAATTGCTCCCACTTTCAATATGTATCTAGACCGAGACTTAGAGTCATCTAGATTAGTGTCAAACTTGCATCGGCGTAACCCTTTACGACGAACCTTTTTCACTTCCATAATCGAGAAACATATCCTTATTCCACTAAGGATAATTTTGACCGCTGTCCAGTGATCTACTCCTAGATCACTATCGTACTCCCTTGCCAAACTCAGTGGTAGGGCATACAATAGATCTGGTATACAGCATGGCATACTTTATAGAACCTATGACTGAGGCATAGGGAATGACTTTCATTCTCTTTCTATCTTCTGCCGTGGTCGGGCTTTGAGTCTTACTCAACTTCACACCTTGTAACACAGGCAAGAAACCTTTTCTTTGACTGTTCCATTTTGAACTACTTCAAAATCCTGTCAAGGTATGTACTCATTGAAAAAACTTATCAAGTGTCTTGATCTATCTCTATAGATCTTGATACTCAATATGTAAGCAGCTTCATCGAGGTCTTTCTTTGGAAAATTCCTTTCAAACACTCCTTTATGCTTTGCAGAATAATTCTACATTATTTCCGATCAACAATATGTCATTCACATATATTTATCAGAAATGTTGTAGTGCTCCCACTCACTTTCTTGTAAATACAGGCTTCACCACAAGTCTGTATAAAACTATATGCTTTGATCAACTTATCAAAGCGTATATTCCAACTCCGAGATTCTTGCACCAGTCCATAGATGGATCACTGGAGCTTGCATATTTAGTTAACACCTTTAGGATCGACAAAACCTTCTAGTTGCATCGTATACAACTCTTCTTTAGTAAATCCATTAAGGAATGCAGTTTTGTTTATCCATTTGCCAGATTTCATAAAACGCGACAATTGCTAACATGATTCGGACAGACTTAAGCATAGATACGAGTGAGAAACTCTCATCGTAGTCAACACCTTGAACTTGTCGAAAACCTTTTGCGACAATTCTAGCTTTGTAGATAGTTACACTACTATCAGCGTCCGTCTTCCTCTTGAAGATCCATTTATTTTCTATGGCTTGCCGATCATCGGGCAAATCCATCAAATTCCATACTTTGTTCTCATACATGGATCATATCTCAGATTTCATGGCCTCAAACCATTTCGCGGAATCTGGGCTCATCATCGCTTCCTCATAGTTCGCAAGTTCGTCATGGTCTAGTAACATGACTTCCAGAACAGGATTACCGTACCACTCTGGTGCGGATCTCACTCTGGTTTACCTACGAGATTTGGTAGTAACTTGATCTGAAGTTACATGATCATCATCATTAGCTTCCTCACTAATTGGTGTAGTAGCCACAGGAACAGATTTCTGTGATGAACTACTTTCCAATAAGGGAGAAGGTACAATTACCTTATCAAGTTCTACTTTCCTCCCACTCACTTCTTTCGAGAGAAACTCCTTCTCTAGAAAAACTCCGAATTTAGCAACAAAAGTCTTGCCTTCGGATTTGTGATAGAAGGTGTACCCAACAGTCTCCTTTGGGTATCCTATGAAGACATATTTCTCCGATTTGGGTTCGAGCTTATCATGTTGAAACTTTTTCATGTAAGCATCGCAGTCCCAAACTTTAAGAAACGACAGCTTAGGTTTCTTGCCAAACCATAGTTCATATGGTGTCATCTCAACGGATTTAGATGGTGCCCTATTTAACGTGAATGCAGCTGTCTCTAATGCATAACTCCAAAACGATAGTGGTAGATCGGTAAGAGACATCATAGATCGCACTATATCCAATAAAGTACGGTTATGACGTTCGGACACACCATTATGCTGTGGTGTTCCATGTGGCATGAGTTTGTGAAACTATTCCACATTATTTTAATTGAAGACCAAACTCGTAACTCAAATATTTTACCTCTGCGATCATATCGTAGAAACTTTCATTTTTGTTACGATGATTCTCCACTTCACTCTAAAATTCTTTGAACTTTTCAAATGTTTCAGACTTATGTTTCATCAAGTAGATATCCCCATATCTGCTCAAATCATCTGTGAAGGTCAGAAAATAATGATACCTGCTGCAAGCCTTAATATTCATCGGACCACATACATCAGTATGTATGATCTCCAACAAATCTGTTGCTTGCTTCATTGTTCCGGAGAACGGCGTTTTAGTCATCTTGCCCAAAAGGCATGGTTCGCAAGCATCAAGTGATTCATAATCAAGTGATTCCAAAATCCCATCAGTATGGAGTTTCTTCATGCGCTTTACACCAATATGACCTAAACGGCAGTGCTATAAATAAGTTGCACTATCATTATTAACTTCGCATCTTTTGGTTTCAATATTATGAATATGTGTATCACTATGATCGAGATCCAATGAACTTGTTTCATTGGGTGTATGACCATCGAAGGTTTTATTCATGTAAACAGAACAACAATTATTCTCTAACTTTAATGAATAACCGTATTGCAATGAACATGATCAAATCATATTCATGCTCAACGCAAAAACCAAATAACACTTATTTAGGTTCAACGTTAATCCCGAAAGTATAGGGGAGTGTGCGATGATGATCATATCAATCTTGGAACCACTTCCAACACACATCGTCACTTCACCCTTAACTAGTCTCTGTTTATTCTGCAACTCCCGTTTCGAGTTACTAATCTTAGCAACTGAACTAGTATCAAATACTGAGGGTTTGCTATAAACACTAGTAAAGTACACATCAATAACATGTATATCAAATATACTTATGTTCACTTTGCCATCCTTCTTATCTGCCAATCACTTGGGGTAGTTCCACTTCCAGTGACCAGTCCCTTTGCAGTAGAAACACTTAGTCTCAGGCTTAGGACCAGACTTGGGCTTCTTCACTTGAGCAGCAACTTGCTTGCTGTTCTTCTTGAAGTTCCCCTTTCTTCCCTCTGCCCTTTTCTTGAAACTAGTGGTCTTGTCTACCATCAACACTTGATGTTTTTCTCGATTTCTACCTTCGTCAATTTCCGCATTACTAGTGACACTCTGTTTGTCTATGTATTCACACATGTATTATGTTTCCGATTAATACAATTCTAGCATGAATAATAAACATTTATCATGAAATAAGGAAATAAATAATAACTTTATTATTGCCTCTAGGGCATATTTCCTTCACTAGCTAGGGGCGTTAAACGGTAGCGCTTGTTAGGAGGCAACCCAATTTTATTTTTGTTCATTGATTTTTGTTCCTGGTTATTAATAAATAAACCATCGATCCTCTGTTATGATTGTATTTTATGTTTTAATTAGTGTTTGTGCCAAGTAAAACCTTTAAGATCTTCTTGGGTGATTGTTATTTGATCTTGCTGGAAAAAAATAGAAAGTAAACACCCGCGAGAATAATTTTCATTTTTTACCAGAGAGCGATAAAATACCAATTCCAACTACAGTAGATCAATATACAAATTATTTAGGACGTCTTAATATCTCAGGATTTGTGGAGTTACATAAATATTCGAAACCTACAGATTGGTACAGACTATTCTGTTTTTGATAGATTCTATTTTTCGTGTGTTGTTTGCTTATTTTGATGAATCTATGGCTAGTATCGGGGGTATGAACCATAGAGAAGTTGGAATACAGTAGGTTTAACACCAATATAAATAAATAATGAGTTCATTATAGTAACTTAAGGTGGTGATTTGTTTTCTTATACTAACGGAGCTCATGAGATTTTTTGTTGAGTTTTGTGTTGTGAAGTTTTCAAGTTTTGGGGTAAAGATTTGATGGATTTTGGAACAAGGAGTGGCAAGAGCCTAAGCTTGGGGATGCCCCAGGCACCCAAGGTAAAATCCAAGGACAACCAAAAGACTAAGATTGGGGATGCCCCGGAAGGCATCCCCTCTTTCTTCTTCGTCTATCGGTAACTTTACTTGAGGCTATATTTTTATTCACCACATGATATGTGTTTTGCTTGGAGCGTCTTGTATAATTTGAGTCTTTGCTTTTTAGTTTAACACAATCATCCTTACTATATACACCTTTTGGGAGAGACACCATGAATCAGAATTTATTAGAATACTCTATGTGCTTCACTTATATCTTTTAGCTAGATAATTTTGCTCTAGTGCTTCACTTATATTTTTTAGAGCACGGTGGTGGTTTTATTTTGTAGAAATTATTGATCTCTCATGCTTCACTTATATTATTTTGAGAGTCTTTTAGAACAGCCTGGTAATTTGCTTTGGCTATAAAATTAGTCCTAATATGATAGGCATTCAAGATGGGTATGATAAAAACGTTCATATAGAGTGCATTGAATACTATGATACTTGATAGATGTTTTGAGATATAAAGGTGGTAATGTTAGAGTCATGCTAGTTGGGTAATTTTGAAATTGAGGAATACTTGTGTTAAAGTTGGAAAGTCCCGTAGCATGCATGTATGGTAAACATTATGTGACAAATTTGAAGCATGGGGTGTTCTTTGAGTGCTTTCCTTATGAGTGGCAGTCGGGGACGAGCGATGGTCTTTTCCTACCAATCTATCCCTCTAGGGGCATGCGTAGTAGTACTTTGCTTCGAGGGATAATAAACTTTTGCAATAAGTATATGAGTTCTTTATGACTAACGTGAGTCCATGGATCATACGTACTCTTACCTTTCCGCAAATTGCTAGCCTCTACGGTACCGTGCATTGCCCTTTCTCACCTTGAGAGTTGGTGCAAACTTCGCCGGTGCATCCAAACCCCGTGATACAATACGCTCTATCACACATAAGCCTCCTTATATCTTCCTCAAAACAGCCACCATACCTACCTATTATGGCATTTCCATAGCCATTCCGTGATATATTGCCATGCAACTTTCCACCGTTCCGTTTATTATGACACGCTCCATCATTGTCATATTGCTTTGCATGATCATGTAGTTGACATCGTATTTGTGGCAAAGCCACTTTCATAATTCTTTCATACATGTCGCTCTTGATTCATCGCATATCTCGGTACACCGCCGGAGGCATTCACATAGAGTCATATTTTTGTTTTAGTATCGAGTTGTAACATTGATTTATGAGTAAATAAAAGTGTGATGATCATTATTAGAGCATTGTCACATGTGAGGAGAAAGAAGGATGGAGACTATGAAATAAAAAAGAGGCCAAAGAATTCCAAAAAAGAGGCCAAAGAAGCCCAAAAAAAGAGAAAAAGAGAGAAGGGACAATGTTACTATCCTTTTTCCACACTTGTGCTTCAAAATAGCACCATGATCTTCATGATAGAGAGTTTCTTATTTTGTCACTTTCATATACTAGTGGGAATTTTTCATTATAGAACTTGACTTGTATATTCCAATGATGGGCTTCCTCAAAATGCCCCTAGGTCTTCGTGAGCAAGCAAGTTGGATGCACACCCACTTAGTTTCTTTAGATGAGCTTTCATACACTTATAGCTCTAGTGCATCCGTAGCATGGCAATCCCTACTCCTTGCATTGACATCAATTGATGGGCATCTCCATAGCCCGTTGATTAGCCGCGTCAATGTGAGACTTTCTCCTTTTTTGTCTTCCCACATAACCCCCACCATCATATGCTATTCCACCTATAGTGCTATATCCACGGCTTGCGCTCATGTATTGCGTAAGGGTTGAAAAGGCTGAAGCGCGTTAAAAAGTATGAACCAATTGCTCGGCTTGTCATCGGGGTTATGCATGATGGGCGCATTTTGTGTGACGAAAATAAGCATGACCAAACTATATGATTTTGTAGGGATAAGCTTTCTTTGGCTATGCTATTTTGATAAGACATAATTGCTTGGTTAGCATGCTTGAAGTATTACTATTTTTATGTCAATATTAAACTTTTATCTTGAATCTTTTGGATCTGAACATTCATGCCACAATAAAGAATTACATTGAAAATTATGTTAGGGAGCATTCCACATCAAAAATTCTGTTTTTATCATTTACCTACTCGAGGCCGAGCAGGAATTAAGCTTGGGGATGCTTGATACGTCTCCAACGTATCTATAATTTTTGATTGTTCCATGCTATTATGTTATCTGTTTTGGATGTTTAATGGGCTTTAATATAACTTTGATATTATTTTTGGGACTAACCTATTAACCGAAAGCCCAGTGCAAATTGTTGTTGTTTTTGCCTATTTCGGTGTTTCGCAGAAAAGGAATATCAAACGGAATCCAAACGGAATGAAACCTTCGCGAGGATCATTTTTGGGACAAACACAATCCAGGAGACTTGGAGTGGACGTCAAGGAAGCGGCAAGGAAGCCACGAGGAAGGAGGGCGCGCCCCCCACCCTCGTGGGCCCCTTGCAGCTCCACCGACCTACTTTTTTCGCCTATATATACTCTTATACCCGGAAACCTTTGGGGAGAGCCACGAAACACCTTTTCCACCGCCGCAACCTTCTGTACCCGTGAGATCCCATCTTGGTGCCTTTTCCAGCGATCTGCCGGAGGGGGATTCGATCATGGAGGGCTTCTACATCAACACCATAGCCTTTCCGATGATGTGTGAGTAGTTTACCACAGACCTTCGGGTCCATAGTTATTAGCTAGATGGCTTATTCTCTCTCTTTGGATCTCAATACAAAGTTCTACTCGATCTTCTTAGAGATCTATTCGATGTAACTCTTTTGCGGTGTGTTTGCCGAGATCCGATGAATTGTGGGTTTATGAACTTGATTATCTATGAATATTATTTGATTCTTCTCTAAATTATTATATGCATGATTTGATATCTTTGCAAGTCTCTTTGAATTATCGGTTTAGTTTGGCCTACTAGGTTGATCTTTCTTGCAATGGGAGAAGTGCTTAGCTTTGGGTTCAATCTTGCGGTGCTCGATCCCAGTGACAGAAAGGGAAACGACACGTATTGTATTGTTGCCATCGAGGATAAAAAGATGGGGTTTATATCATATTGCTTGAGTTTATCCCTCTACATCATGTCATCTTGCCTAATGCGTTACTCCGTTCTTATGAACTTAATACTCTAGATGCATGCTGGATAGCGGTCGATGTGTGGAGTAATAGTAGTAGATGCAGAATCGTTTCGGTCTACTTGTCACGTACGTGATGCCTATATTCATGATCATTGCCATAGATATCATCATAACTATATGCTTTTCTATCAATTTGCTCGGCAGTAATTTGTTCACCCACCGTAATACATGCTATCTTGAGAGAAGCCACTAGTGAAACCTATGGCCCCCGGGTCTACTTTACATCATATAAGTTTCCAATCTACAATTCTAGTTCACTATTTATTTTGCAATCTTTATTTTTGCAATCTTACCACAAAAATACCAAAAATATTTATCTTATTATCTTTATCAGATCTCACTTTTGCAAGTGGCCGTGAAGGGATTGACAACCCCTTTATCGCGTTGGTTGCAAGGTTCTTATTTGTTTGTGCAGGTACTGGGTGATTTGCGTGTAGTCTCCTACTGGATTGATACCTTGGTTCTTAAAAACTGAGGGAAATACTTATGCTACTTTGCTGCATCACCCTTTCCTCTTCAAGGGAGAACCAACGCATGCTCAAGACGTAGCAGCAGCCCTCATATATTAAATACAAACACCGATGATATGTTTATTTTGACTCCGTTGCGACCGTTTATCAGTTGAAAGTGGCCCATCGTCGGCTTCCACCCCCTTATAGATGCTACACAGGGTGTTTCCGCAATAAAAAAACAACACTTAGCCGATGTCTCGGTGCCAGAAGGCGGTTGTGTTAGAGGAAATGAGGCAATCAGATATGCCGGCTTTATAACTTCACTTAGTCATAGGACCTTTAAACTAGGGAAGCTAGCTACGAGCCCCCGGTTAGTGTTCGGCACCGACCAAAGTTTAGCCATTAATACTTCAGTCGATGTTATGAAAGGCCCATCATTTAACACGGGGTAATCGGGATCGATCTATAGTTTGACACCATCATTGGATCACTGACTAGTTTATGCCCATTGTGATAGTCAAGTTTTGGCTTTCTCCACTGATGTGCTTAACCATTCGAGCTGGAAGCACAATCGCAGTGGTTCTCCCTTCGCACACCTAGCCGAACAAAGCAGAACATAGGAGGCAAGCACAGGAGCCGGGCAACCCAACTATTGACCAAAGACACAATTCAAAACCGATGTATATAAAGCAGTATCCGAGAATGTTTTGCCGAGGAGTCCATGGAATACCTTGGCTTTTGGTGGGTTCGGCTCTAGCCCTGCCCCTCTTTGATATTACCGAAGCTTTAAAGGTGTCTGGCATTGTACTGCGAGACTTATGCTGGAGACACACAAAAAATGCCATAAGCTTGGAAAACCAAAAAACTCCAGTAAAAACTTTATGTCCGAAGTAAATCAAGTTTTTTGCGCCAATCCGAAATTGGTCTTTAAAAAAATGTGCTTCTGTCGTGCTTTAACATGACACATCCAATCTCAAGACTTCAAGCGGGTCAGCCTATGGCTTCAACCTCCTATCCCAAAGGCGGAGTACTTCTCGTTAGGCCAGTTTAGCAAACTAAACTCGAACGGCTTTGAGAGATAAACTAGGCTTCCCGGCTATTGACCACACACTCACGTCGAAAAAAGGAGTGATAGAAAAAGACTTTGCAACGACTAAGAAGAAAACTTTTATTATACAATGGCTCATAAAATTTAAGAGCCCCCAGTTAACTTGGGAAAGAAAGTGCTTTTAACAAACAATGTTTGTTGACAAACTAAGTTTTTAACACAAATATAATGTTTGGTCAAACCGAACAAGAATTAAAAAAACTGAGCATGAAAGCGACTTAGCTGGTTAATGTGCTCGGTGTCGATGCGCGGCCCGATCATACGGTGGGACGAGGTCCCAGCCCCCAAGCCGGTCCTGAGGTGGCGGAGCGAAGAGCTCGGCACTTTGAAGTGGCGACATAGTACGGATAAGGTAGCAAGGTGGAACCCCCAGTCCGACTGAGGCGACGGAGCAGGCCAGCAGTATGACGCCGAAGTCCCCGGTGTGGGTTAATGAAGTAATGATGAAGCCGCGTTCTAGCCGAGGTGACGTGGTACGTCGGTATGCCGAGGTGACAGAGCTGCCCAACGCGGATCATTTACATGTGCACAGAAAATAGTGCAAGCCTGAGTTAATAGTAATAATAATAAATTAAAAAAATCATTGCATAATTAATAGTTGATGCAAAGTGAGTAATAAAAGAAATATGGCTCGTGTGCCGAACACTCGATGAGGTAGAGCTCTCTCAGCGATGCCGAAGTCCCCAAGACGACTGAACATGTCGGTATAGCAATTAGACCAACAAAGTGATCACGCGAGCCAATTTATGCCGATTGGGACGATGACATCGGCTTGCCGAAGTGACCGCGTGATGCGGTCGAAGCCGATTACCTACACATGTAAAATAGTGCAGCCCAAAAAATAATAATAAACCAGTGAAGGTCGTACGTCTTCGCTAATTTTGCAGAAAAGTCCTTGTGGTTTTCGGTATTACACCCGCGGTCCTTTTTAAAGTGAGAAAATGTTTCGAGCCCAGATCCGGCCCGCCCAGGCCCGAGTGCCGCGGCCGCCACCACCGCCGCCTGACCCCGAGCTCCTTCTCCCGTGCGGTTCCTCCCTGGCCTCCCTGCCGCCGCCCAACCTCCACCAGCCGCGCCTCCCACCACATCCCGCCGGCAGCCCAGAAACGCCGCGCCGCCTGCCGCCCCTACCTAGCAGCACGACCCCGACTCCTTCCACCACCCGTGTTGTTGCGCTCCTCCCGCGTATGGGCACCAGCGTCAGATCCAGCCACCGCAGAGCCCTGCGTCGCCAACCACCGCCTACAGCGCTGGATCCGGTCGTCCCCGACCATCTACCACCTTCTTCTACCTTGAGCCGTAGGAGAGATCCCTCCTCTCTTTGTAGTTCGGCGCTGGAAGCCAGGCTCATGGACCACGCCGCCGTGACCGGATGGGCCGTTCTCCTCCTCCCTTCTTCCTCACATGCGAGCATGCGCAGCTCACATGTCGCTCACTTCTCTGTTGAGGAGGTGAGCAGGTGCTCCACCGCCTTCCTCCGGCTGTCACCTCCACGACACCCACCCACATGGTGGACCGCAGTGAATACCTCGGCCATCTCACGGTGAAAATCCCAGCCGGCGGGTGAAAATCCCAGCCGACGCGGACTTGCAATTTGTTCCGTGTGTGTGCAATACTCCAAGTGCAGTGCATCGGCCACGCTGCTTAGGCATCACGGGAGTTGCAGTTCGGTGCCCAGTCCCATAAGGAGCAGTGGCAAAAGTTTGATTTGTGCAATTTAAGGTTCAGTTTTCAGTTCAGCTCCCTGTTTCACGGGATATGTGTAGTTCATTACTGCGTGCTAGCAGATTCAGTGTTGTTGTGTGTGTGCAGTGCTGTTTATCGGTGGGGCAATCTGGCTGGCGGCCATGTGTTGTTCTTGCTCCTACCTCGGATCCAATTCTCCATGACATCCAGGTCTGCGACTGTGGTTTGGGCAGCACATGCAGCTGACAGAGCGGTGTTGGTTCAGCTCGTTGGCATGCGGCTCTGTACCGCGGGCGTGCAGCTCACCAGTGTCACGCTTGCAGTTCCTTGGCGTTGGCAACCAATAGTTGTTAGCGTGCCTCTCTAGGCTCCTACCATAGACCTGGATATGTGGATAGATTTCATTTATTGAATGGTTCGTTGATGCACGAGTAAACTAGCAAAGCGGCATCCTGCTTATGTAGCTTTCCGTCCATTGACTAGTCAGCTATCCATGCAACTGGTAATGACTGTGCAGCAGCCAAACTTAAATAAAAATCATACATCCGGCCTCTAATCCCTTGCAATTGATTATATATTTTAACAAACACAAGATGACGAAACATCATTTAATTTTAAGAGAATCAATAAATTATAGAAACTGAAGTGGCATATATATGACAGTCTGATCTGTAGGCCTTTTATGTTTTTTTCCAAAAGCAGAGAAGGCAAAAGAATCTCATCTCCAAAGTGTTCAGTGCAGAGAAGATGAACCATGCAAAAACTCAGGGTGGACCATGGTGGCTTCACTGCTGGCGGAACGGCAGAGGGCTTGGCTGCTACCAGGGTGATTCGAAGGGAGTGTATAGGTAGAGTTTTTGCAGCCTTTGCATGAACATGATTAATGGTAGCTTCTATTCCATGACATGATTTTACAGCTGTAATGATATGTTTCATGCGAGAGGACATAAATTTGCATCATATTTTTCTGTCCAGTTAGTTCCAAATTACAATGTTGAGTGGTCCAGTGAGTAGTGCTTCTATAAGCAAGGGAAAGATAGAATGATGCACGATTCTGCAGGTTAGACGAGCCGCTGACAAAGACAGGCCTCTATTCTGATTTTTTACTTGCAAAGATGGACCATCAGCTACATAATATGTTGGCTAAACTCTCACAGGTCGCTAACAATTTTTATATATCGGCATCTTGGTAATTGGCATTGGTGGTATTGTCTTTTGGTTCAACAGAATGTTGTTCAAGTGAAAATGCAGAGGAACATGTTGAACAAAAGATGTGGTATAAAAGGGAAAGGACATCCTAAACAGTACAATGATGCAAGTTCAGATTTATATGCTGTCTTCCCTGCCTCATGAATATGCTAGCATGGTTGTCTTCTAGATTATGCACATGTCTTTGTTTTCCATATACTGTCGACGCATTGTGTAGTATGTACTAATTCTAGGGAGACTGATCTCATACTGTTCACTCTTCAGAATTAGTATTTATAAGTTTTTGTGTGATTTTAGTACCTCAGTTAAGAAATAAACATTAGCCTTCTCTAAAGAGGTTTGCTGCCTTGCCTTTTATAATTCTATTAATTTATATTAATCTCCTTGCATAGAACTTCTGTTGCATTACTCCCCCATTGCTGTTAGTGGCCCTGTCACAAGAGATTGTTGTAAATCCTCAATATGTGTTTGATGTAAAACAATGTCCAATCTACTACATGGTGTCTCAGTCTCAAGTTCATAATTTTTGTATCATTTGAATTGTATACAACAAGATACAAAAGCAGTAGGTCTCCAGCCGGCACAAAAATGCAGACTTGATTTGTTTCAGTTCCTTAATACATCTACTACAACCTACAAGAGACCCTATCTAAGAAAACAAAATCAAGGACCAATGTACTTCTGACATTATTTCTCATTAATATCAAATTAGAATAACATTGATGGAACATATTCTTTTTCTCTCCTTGCTTGAGTTAATGGAGTACAGTATTGCATTTTGCTGAGATGTTCTGCTCAATGTAGGTTTGGAGCCGACCAAGGAAGTCACAGTTTAAGAGCTCGAGGAGGAGGGGCGTGTGGAGGTTCCCGCCGCCAGTGGCTGCACTGCTGGTCTTCGTCGCCTACTCCTGTCAGATCCAGCATAACCTATCCTATCGGTTCTCCATCGCTTCACTCTGCTTCATGTGCATATGTGCAGAGAAGATGACGACCCCGCCCCTGTTCTTCGCCAGCCACACTCTCCCTTATGCGGTAAGAAATCTCAAGAAATGCCCTTTTCGTTTACATGAACATCAAACCTACTTTTTTGTTTGATGTTGGTGCATGTCCTGCCTGATATGTGTGTTTGGCTGCTGCTGTGTGATTGCTGGCTGTGTTGCTACTTGTGGCAATAGTTATTTTGTTTAAGTATGTGGGACAACAATGCTTCCGTCTTTTGGTGGAATCATTTTCCTTTTAATTTAATTACCTGAGAAAAAATTCTATATTTTCTTACTTCCCTTTCTCTGGTTTTCATGGCTAACTATTTGAAGTTATCTGTTCACTTAAGCAGTTCTTGCCTGCGGGCAAGTTTTTGTATGTTCATCTAATAATGGAAAAGATTCAGACCTTCAATTTTGTAGGAACGATTTTATTGCTCGAGTAAGATATGTGTTTACCAAAGAACATGAGAAGGGCAAGTTTTTATACATTGGAACTTTCATTACCCCCAGTATTTTAGTCCTTTTCCTTGCATCTTGCTCCCAGGAATCCTTGAGTGTATAGGTTCTCTCCATTGAAACCGTTTGGGTAGAATATACTCATGGTGGTATAGTTGTTTTACCAGTATTATAATTCAGCTGTGCAAAATTTAATTGCGGCTGTAAGGATTCAGGTTTGTCTCATGGTAAACCTTATCAGTTAGACCTGGTAAAAGTTGAATACTGCATCCATTTATATTATATTCTGCTGAATAATATATCAAATTATTCTTCTCTTTTACGGCGGTTTGCTAACTTATTTTGCATAGCATTTCTAACAGCATCAAGTGTGTTCTTTGATGAATCCTAAACAGATATAGACGTACATCTTTGATTAGGCCACCTAATCAGTTTACTTTATCTAATAGATTGAAAGTTTTTTGGTTTCTATTTATGGTGAAACAAATGGGTTCCTCACAATTTAGTTGATGGTAAAGAGTTAGTGAAGCCGACATTCCAAATTACTTTACTAGATTAATCGTATTGCACTTACCTTTCATAGAATATGAATATTTACTTTGGTTTTCATATCACATCTTTAAGATATTTAGTTGAATCTGCTTCTGTTGGCACCCAAAAGTTTATCAAACTATTTTACTTTTCCTTTATGCAACATTGATTTACAAAAAATAATCAACCTTATTTCTGACGTTTACAAAATTATATTAAAAATATTGCACAGTGGCACTGGAGCAGGTTATATTTCATTTTTTGCCCGGTGCAACGCACGGGCATTTGTACTAGTATAAATATATAAAACATCCTCGCATAATTAAATTACGCAAAGAGATGTGGCCTGGCGTCGAAGCCAATGTCGATGCGGGGCGTCGGCATGACAAAGCTTGAATTCGTAGGGCGGTCCAAGTCCCCAATGCGGCATTCGCCGAAGTGTAGACGGGAAACTGACCGAAGCAACCATCGTTAATGCAGCCATCATTTGATAGATCTGTGTGTACAGATGATGGAACAAACTGGAATAATAATTTCTCGGGAAAATAAACCCAAGCAAGCAAAAATTATTAGGATTAATAGCACCTGGTTTATTTGTTGTAGCAATTCGAAGAGAGACATGTGGATGTTCACGAATTTGCTTCTGTTAGGCGGACGCAGGCTAAGCTAGCAATAGTAGTAGCACGTGAGAAGTGCACGAGAGAGATGATTCACAAAAAGCATATACTGTCTTAATTATATAATGAGGAAAAGAGACAACGATTGGATCTGCCCTGTATGATGCCAGCGACCGACGAGATAGCAAACTTTATGGCCCTCGTGCGACGGTGTGAGGTATTGAATTAAAAAAGGGGAAGAAACGAATCTTCCTGTGGTGTGTTGCCATCGAGCCGAGCTTTGATCGGTGCATTGCTTCGCCCTATCTCTTCAGCTAGATCGCGCGTGGGCCAAATTGAATCTGGATCCGATGTATTGCCAAGCAGCGGACGCGAACTTAGGCCATACTGTGATCTATATACATACAGTAGTACAAACTGATGTGTGCTTGTCGGCTGAATTTTGATCAGTCCTGCGCACTGCTCCTCGGTTGGATCGCCGCCGGTCAGACTGATTTTTGTTCCTCCAGGCTGCCGCCGGATGCGCGTGCTCCTTTGGGAATTTCCACGCCCAAGTTGGATGTGCTCATAATAACCACATCAGAGGCCGGATCCGATGTACTACAAGGCGGCGGTACGACAACCATCGTTGAAATTTTCTGGATCATGAATCCTGACCAAACTACAAACAATATAGCACGACATGAAAGCAATGACCTGCGAAAAAGATGATTTAGAGTATGTAGAACAGATCTAATTGAAAAAATATCACCTGATTATCCCATCGATTCGTGATGATCGTCCATCAGGCTCTCAATAAAAGCATCAATGCCGGTTCTATATCTGGCATATCTCGTAGTAGGTATCCTAAGCTAGGTGTCTTGGAGCGATGGTAACATGGACACGGGATTTAACCCAGGTTCGGGCCCTCTTGATGGAGGTAAAACCTTACATCCTGCTTTTGATTGTATTCATATGGGTGTAGTATAGAGTACATGTATCTACCATGAGATTGTTCTAATGAGTATTAGATGTTGTCTATTGACTAGCGTGGCCTCGATTTATATAACACACCAGAGGCCTAGGGTTTAGGAGAGTCCTCGTCTTGTGAGCCAAGTCTTGTGGGATCTCTCTTGTATGCGGCATGGACTACCCGAAGTGTCCCATGAGTGAACCGCCATGGGGGTCCTTGGCCCGATCCAGCTGGTCGAAAGATGACGCGGTGAGTACCCCCTAATCTAGGACACCATCAGCCGGGCCGGAGATGGCCAGGACTGCCCACATGCATGCATGGTTCAGCTTCATTCAATCAGTATAATTTGATTATAAAGTATATTGTCTTGCGTTTCTATTCTGCACAATTCCTTCCATTCAATGCCAAACAATGTTCCATATTTTTATTTTTCACGCACAATATCTGAGGTTATTTTGTGAATGGACCGCCCACATCTAAAATAAAATATGGGATAAGAAAATTCGATCAGACGACATAAGAACTGTAAAAACATGATATCTATCAGTTTTGTACAGATCGATGATCTATCTCAGTGGTTCATCATGTTTCTTATAGAATTTCATATTCAACCAAAGGAGGTGCATGACAACTGCATTTGATTTTGATCCAATTATCAAAACAGGTTGTACTTTCTACAATACTAAGTGGCATGTGATGACTTGCGAAAGTGTAAGCCGTTGAGGCAGCAGATAAACTATACACCAATATCCCCGATAGGGAAGAAAATTAGAGGCAACTGAACAACCATTAGGTATGCATATATTGGTTCAAAGGAGTAACAAAACATCCACACTAACAACGAAGCAGATAAGAAATTATAACGAAGGGTATTCATAGCCGTAGCAATTACATCTTAGTAATTTGCTCCACTAACTTAGTACTTCCACTAGAATCATGGACCCCTTTATTAAGAGACACATAGTAAAAAAAGCCTATGAATGAAGAGAAACACAACTGATGCAGAGTAGTGAAATGAAAAGATTAAAAATGTGTGATGGGCTCCAATTATAGCTTGTTTAAAGAGAAAATTTAGGGGTATCCACCGCTGTTGAATCCGTCGGCAAACCCACCATTGTTGCTCCCGCCACCGCCACCACCCGCTCCGTCACCAGTTCCGACGGCATAGCCTTGACCATAGGAGCCTGTGCTACTAGTTTGTCCGCCCCCAGAGCCAGAACCAACTCCCATGCTTGGACCTTGAGCAACACCTCCAGTTTGGCCACCACCATTGCCGCTACCCCCTCCACTAGCATTGCCGCTACCCCCTCCACTAGCATTGCCTCTAGAAGTGTCATCGCTGGTAGCTTGTCCACCTCCAACGCCATCACCACCTCCATTTCCACCATCACCGCCACTACCACCGTTACCACCACCGTCAGCATCAGAGTAGCTGACACCACCAGCAGGAGTCGGTGCGGTTGCTATGCCATTGGCACCGTATCCTTTGCCAACACCACTTCCGGCTCCAGACCCGCTTGACCCATCTAAACCACCACCTACACCACCGCCCCCACCCTGACCAACAGCTTTGGCATACCCATTGCCACTAGGGGCTGATGCCGAGCCACTTGCACCAGCACCGATGCCATAGCCACCTCCGAAACCGGATGCAGGTCCGCCTTGAGAACCACCACCAACACAATTTCCCGCTCCTCCACCAGTTCCCTTGGCAGTGTTATACTTGTTTGTGCCATTTCCACTACTCTCACGTATCTCAAGTCACCGCCTGCTCCAGATCCTTCACCCCATCCACTCCCGGTCCCACCCGATGAGCTGCCACCACCTCCTCCTCCTCCCACGCCTCCCCCTGCAGCACTAGAGCTAGTTAGCATCCTTGAAGCATTGGTGAACCCAAGGCTCACAAGGACAACAAAGCCAAGGGCTACAAGCTTAGTGCTAGTAGCCATTGTGAGTCAGCTGTGGAGTGTGAGATGAGTTGGGTGTGGAAAGCAGACAGGGTTGTGCGGATATATATAGTGGTGGAAGCCGCTCATGGTTGATGGGTGTTGGATCTTACACACAGAAGGCACACGCTTTGGGCTGTGAATTGACTGAGTGATTCGATGACACAAGTTCTTAATCACGGTAGCATGTGGTATCATTGACTGCACTACATGCATGCATCGATCAAGCAGCTTGTAGACAACATTAACTTCTCATGCAAATCCATTCATATCTTTATTTGATCGGTAATTAATTGATGAGAACTGGTCAGAAAATTAGCTACTGAGACTAGTCACAGTGAAGAGTAACTTAGAGTAGTAACATGCATTTGTTACTACTCTATGTTACTACCTCCACAGTGGGTAGTAACATATGTATTGTGTTAAGCATCACTTCATTTATTAGGCTATAGACTCGTTTTTTCTTGATATGTGTGATGTTACAGTAACTAGCTATGTTACTACATGCCTTTCTTTCTTCATTAATTACATGCCATATCATCTATTTTGCCTAGATAAGTGTGATGTTATCACCTATGTTACTCCCATTATGGGTAGTCTGATGCTTGGTTTCTCTCAAAGAGATTCCATCTCCTGACAGACTAGTTATTTAATTCTTCTCTCTCCGCCACATGAAAACGTGACTTCTGCTCGATATCACGACCTCATGATAGATGATTGATCGCAAAGTAGTGCCTATATATAGATTGTTCTAGGCGATGTACTTAGATCACAACATTATTTTGCACTTATATTAATGCCACTTAACCAGTATCAACCATGCATGCACACCGCGGATGTATTAAAAAAGACAAGATACATACTGTCGGTATATCGTAAGTATCTTACTGCTAATCTCTATATCTCTATATACTACTTAAAAAACGTAAGGTACTCATTTCATCTTTCTTCACACCACCTCTTCGACCAACCTTTCATGTATATGATATTCAATCACCTTAATTTACTTAACTTCTAAAACAATTTCACTTTAATTTACTTACCAGACTTCTAATCAAAATATAGGGTAATTCACGGTCAAGATTTGATGAACATTTATTTACAAAATCGCATTATTATTGACAAGTAAATCACAAGCTAACCTACTAGAATACTTATATCTCGTTGCAACGCATAACATTATTATTCTAGTTACCAACAAAATCTTGTATGTTTTGCTTAAATAGTGATTAACTTAACGATTTCGATAAATAAACACACCCTCACCTAAACACATTACATAAACACTATGTACTCCCTCTGTAAACTAATATAAAAGCGTTTAGATCACTACTTTAGTGTTCTAAATGCTCTTATATTAGTTTACGGAGGGAGTATGTATTAACACTAGTACATGAGCCCCTACATATTAGTTCCT
This sequence comes from Triticum urartu, assembly GCF_003073215.2. Classification (NCBI taxonomy): domain Eukaryota; kingdom Viridiplantae; phylum Streptophyta; class Magnoliopsida; order Poales; family Poaceae; genus Triticum; species Triticum urartu. Next base: position 247,627,010 of record NC_053022.1, on the reverse strand, counting down.
AGAAGTACATGAGCTCCTACGTAAGGTGGACATGTGCTCTGACCGTGTGGCGCCGCTCTTCGTTGTCGGTGCATGCAGTTTAATTAAGTTCCTTAAAAAAACTCCAGCTAGCTCCTACCTATAGCTAGTAGGCGAGAAGAGTTAATCTTCTGGTAAACCACAGAGAGTGTTGACTTAGCTTAATTGCATACAACGGCCACCCAAGGTTTAACGCGTCGTCGAGGTCAACAAATTTGATCACTAAGGAAACAGGGATAATACTAGTCAGTTGTTGGCTATCACATATGATTACACTTGGCTGAAGCAGATGAAACCTGTCCCAAAAGATGTTGGCTATGCTGCTAGGGTTCTGCTAGGGTTTTGGGAATCCTCCTGGTTCAGAGCTCTAAAGATTTGTTAACTGTTGAACATGCCAATCTCATGGACATTGTTAAGATTAAGTCTGATATAATTAATGAAACCCAGTTCTTGGAGGATTTCAAAATATGACCAATTAGAATTGGACGCGGAGGTGTAAGAGCCATGAAAGAAATAGATATTTGATGAAGTTCCCAAATGAAGCTAAGCTAGTGGATCTGTCCAAATTTTATGATTTCAACCTCCAAGGAACTGGTGTTTTTATCAATGTGAAGAGCTGAACATTTGATATTCAAGCTATTGGCAAGTTGCATCAGTCTGGGTGAAGTTTGGCAGGGTACCTGAATGTTTTAGGCACTTTTTTGCAATGTGTGAGACTGCTGCTTCCATTAGACTCGTGCTAAAAATTGATATGGGTATTATCACTTCAGAAATGGTCAGAGCTGAGGTGGGAGTTAGAGATATCGACAAGATTCCTCGCTACACTGAGATCACTGCAAAAGATTTGATGATATACAGGGTTACTATAAACTGGAATCAGTTATTGAGCATGGCTGGTACACCGAGTACAAAAGACAGAACATGGAAGAAGTTGGACAAGGAGATATGGGAAAAAAATAGAAGAACTCCATTGGGAATGAGACCGGGAGAGAGACAATTTCTTTGAGTAGTTTGAGCTTAACCCAATTTGAAGATAACTGGAAAATAAGACTAAGGAAAGCCTGATACAACAAAACCAAATAATGGTGGGGCTACATGATAAAGGAAAAAAATGAAAATTGTGCTAGATAATGTGTTCCCTAAGATTCAAGAGATAGATGAGGACAAAGCTAGGGTTGCTGCTTTCAGAGTTGTTGAACATGAGAATATTTTGGATCTTGGAGCTAATAAGAAGAAGTTGAAAATGATGGTTAGCAAAGAACAAAAAATTCTAGATGATTGAATTCAGAAGATGGACCAGAGAGATCCCATGGATAAAGAACTTGCTGGTATGGTGGATGAGGATCTATACTTGGACCTGAGTCAGGAGGGAGGAAAAAACCATGATCCTTATGTAGAGTATGGGGATTACAGTAGAAGTTAGGATACTAGAGATTCTGTAGGAAACAGAATGGACATGATCCGTGGAAGTCAGAGTGATGGATCCAATGCAAAAGAGAGAAGTGTCCCTCAAAGAAGATACAATAGACTTACGGATAGGGAGGATGTAAGGATTGAAGATCTGGCTAAGGAGAGAGCTGTTGATTCTGAACTCTCCTTCTTACATATGTCTGATCTTGTAGGAATTGATCTAGGTTGCTCTATTGATATGGTAGAGCCCAACCTACACATTATTGAAAAAATGGAACAATCTAGAGAGGATATTTATTTACAAAATATTAATAATAGAAAATGTTGGAGAGCCTAATATCTTAGGTCCTATGAAGACTGGTGGTACTGAATTATCTGAACTTTGCTCTGGTAATGAAAATTCCGAGGTTGATGTAGAAGAGGGCTACTATGACCACTTGAAAAACATTTTTTCAATGGTAGAAAACCTTAAAGATGCTCAACAGTTATTAGTTGTGCGAAGCATTATGTTCCTATTAGGGGTTTGAAAAGGCCCCAAAAGAAAAGCAAATAAGTTTTTTCGCCTGTTTTGTATTCATCATGATAGGAACATGTGACGCCCCCGATTTAATCGTACACTAATCATACACGCAAACGTGTACGATCAAAATCAGGGACTCACGGGAAGATATCACAGCACAACTCTACAAATAAAAAAAAGTCATACAAGCATCATATTACAAGCCAGGGGCCTCGAGGGCTCGAATACAAGAGCTCGATCATAGACGAGTCAGCGGAAGCAACAATATCTGAGTACAGACATAAGTTAAACAAGTTGCCATAAGATGGCTAGCACAAACTGGGATACAGATCGCAAGAGGCGCAGGCCTCCTGCCTGGGATCCTCCTAACTACTCCTGGTCGTCGTCAGCGGGCATCACGTAGTAGTAGGCACCTCCGGTGTAGTAGGAGTCGTCGTCGATGGTGGCGTCTGGCTCCTGGGCTCCAACATCTGGTTGCGACAACCAGGTAGAAGGGATAGGGGGAAAAGAGGGAGAAAACAACCGTGAGTACTCATCCAAAGTACTCGCAAGCAAGGAGCTACACTACATATGCATGGGTAAAAGTGAAAAGGGCCATATCGGTGGACTGAACTGCAGAAAGCCAGAAAAAGAGGGGGGATAGCTAATCCTGTCGAAGACTACGCTTCTGGTAGCCTCCATCTTGCAGCATGTAGAAGAGAGTAGATTGAAGTCCTCCAAGTAGCATCGCATAGCATAACCCTAACCGCTGATCCTCCCCTCGTCGCCCTGTGAGAGAGCGATCACCGGTTGTATCTGGCACTTGGAAGGGTGTGTTTTATTAAGTATCCGGTTCTAGTTGTCATAAGGTCAAGGTACAACTCCAAGTCGTCCTGTTACCGAGATCACGGCTATTCCGAATAGATTAACTTCCCTGCAAGGTGCACCACATACCCCAACACGCTCGATCCCATTTGGCCGGACCACATTTCCTGGGTCATGGCCCGCCTCGGAAGAATCAACACGTCGCAGCCCCACCTAGACAACAGAGAGTCAGCACGCCGGTCTAAACCTAAGCGCACAGGGGTCTGGGCCCATCGCCCCTTAGCACACCTGCACGTTGCGTACACGGCCGAAAGCAAACTAGCCCCTTAACAAGTCAGGCTTACGTCCAATCCGGCGCGCGCCACTCAGTCGCTGACGGTCACGAAGCTTCGGCTGATACCACGACGCCGGATACCCATAACTACTCCCGCCGTAGATGGTTAGTGCGTATAGACCAAATGCCAGACTCAGATCAATACCCAGATCTCGTTAAGCGTGTTAAGTATCCGCGAACGCCGACAGGGCCAGCCCACCCTCTCCTAGGTGGTCGGAACCTGCCCTGCCGCTCCGCCTCAAAACTCACTCGCGGGTGCTCTCAAGCCGACCCGTCTTTAGTCACCACATGTATTCATGTATAAAGTATATAGTATATACCGTGATCAACTCCCGAGTGATCACGGCCGATAGTATATAGCATGCAGACGGACAAGGATGTAGGCCACTGAATGATAAACTAGCATCCTATACTAAGCATTAGATTGCAGGTAAAGGTAACAACAGTGTAGTAGCAAGACAGGCTATGCATCAGTATAGGATTAACGGAAGCAGTAACATGCTACACTTACCTCTAATGCAAGCAAGTATAGAGAAGAGTAGGCATATCTGGTTGATCAAAGGGGGGCTTGCCTGGTTGCTCTGGCAAGAGAGAGTTGTCAACTCCGTAGTCGTATTGGGTAGCAACGGGTCGTCTCGGTGTCTATCGAGAGAAGAGGGGGGAGAACATAAATATATAAGCAAGCATAGCATAGTGATGCATGACATGACAAGTAACGACGTTAGGTGCCCTAACGCGTAGTAGGTGGATACCGGTGAAGGGGGATGACATCCGGGAAAGTATCCCCGTGTTTCGCGTTTTCGGCAGAGGAGCCGGAGTGAAATGTTGCAGGTTCACTATGCTAGGACGCGTGGCGGGCGAACGGCTGCGTATCCGAATCGTCTCGTCGTTCTGAGCAACTCTTTCATGTACAAGTTTTTCCATCTGAGCTACGGTTTATTTTCTATTAATTATTAAAGATTTAAATCATTTTTAGGACTAACAGAATTAATTAATTTAGGAAATACAATTATGACATCAGCATGATGTCAGCCGGTCAACTCTGACCGTTGACCAGTCAAACTGGTGGGTGGGGCCCGTCGGGTCATTGACTGTTATCTCATTATCAGAATTAATTAGCCTAATTAGTTTAGGTTAACTAAAACAGAATTAATTAAATTATAATTATCCTAATTAATTAATTATTATAATTCCTTTTTTTGGGGCATGGGCCCATATGTCATAGGCTTCATAGTAATTAAATAGCTAATAGCTTTAGCTAAATGATAGGTTAAATCTCCGATTTAATTATCTCTAATTAATTAATTAACATTTAATTATTATATTTATTATTTATTTTTCTTTTTTTGTTAAAAACGTTCTGGTCGTGGGCCCCCCTGTCATAGGCACAGGGGGCCTTAACGGGTTTTGGGCGCCGGGGCGATGGTTGTCGCCCGAACGGGCGCGGTTGCGGGCGCCGGGTCGCCTGGACCCGGGCGGTGCCTTGCCGGCAGCCATGGCGGGGCACGACGCGCGCCATGGAAGGGAGCGGGCCACGGCGGATGCGGCGCGGCGAGGACGGCGCAGAGGGCGCGGTGAGCGCGTGCTCACCGCAGGCGCACGCGTGGGCGGTCTAACGTGCGGTGACCGCGAGCGAGGGGCGAGGCAGAGAAGGGGAGAGGCCCGGGGCCTCACCAGCGTTGATGGGGAGAGGGGGCGACGAGGCGTGAGGAGGCCGGTCGTGGAGGAGGACGAAGACGGGCGGTCCGGCGACGCGGCGTCAGGGAGGCGGGGTGACTACGGGGCGAGGTGGCGGCGAGGTCTAGCGGCTTCAGAGGCAGGGCGGCGTCGGGCTCGTTGCCCCTTCCCGATCCAGATCGGGTCGGGGAAGAGGAGCGAGAGGGGAGGTGAGCCGGAGACGGGCGGCGGGCTGGTGCAGATCCGGCGACGGAGCTCGGCGGCGGGGCAGCGCACGCGAGGCGGCGCCTGGTGCCGACGATGACGACGGGAGGCGTCGGGCTTGGCGAGGCGTCGGTGGGGGAGGGTTCTGGCGCGGGAGTGGCGACGGAGGTGGGAGCAGGGGAGGGAGAGGCGAGCTCAGGGGAGGAGCAGGGCCCCGGCGGGGGGGGTCCGGCGACGGGCGTCGGGCGAGGGATCGGATCTGATCCAGATCCAGAGGGGGGAGGGGTGCGAGGGGGGAGGTGGGTCGGGTGGGGGTTAGGGTTCGGGGAGGTGGCCTTGTAGGCCAGAGAGGAGGGCCGGCTGGGCCTGGTGGGCCGGCCGGTGCGGAGGCCAGCTGGGCCGCTCGGCCCAGCGTGGGGGGGGGGGGTTTCTATTTTTATGTTTTTTTTGTTTGACCTTTTCCTTTTTTTTCTATTTTCCTGTTTCTTTTAGTTTTACTTTATATGCAGTTTTTTTTATAATATATCAACTCAGCCCCTAAATTAGCATTATTAGTTAGGCTACTGTCATAATTAATGTGGCACTAAATAAAATAGTTTTACATTTGTTTATTATTGAAAAGTATTTAATAATTGTTTTAGCCCCTGTTTTTATTTAGTTTAGGCACTTAAACATTTTGAAAAAGGTTGGTTCCAACACCCAAAATAAATTACGGATTATTTGCCACATGATGATCATTTTAAATTCTAACGTTTGAAAACCTTTATTGTTTGCCTGATTTTGAATTTGAATTTGAATCGGCTTGAACCCACTCGAGTTTATCAACAGTAACCGAGGTGACGTGGCACCATTAGCAGAGGTTTACTGTAGCTTAATTATCCGGGCGTCACAATTCTCCTCCACTACAAGAAATCTCGTCCCGAGATTTAAGAGGGAAGTAAAGGGGGAAGGTTCGGGTTACGAAATTCTAGGGAGTGTTCTTGGTCTTTGTTCTTCTCGAAGAGGTCATCCATTACATTGACGTCTTCATTTCTCTACTTCAGGTCATCATGGTGATGTCGTCCTTTTCTCGGGAACTCCAACGTACTTACGAATAGGTAAGGGGCAGCTCGGCTACGACAGAATGCTTATGAGGGAAACAATCTGGGGGTTAACCCATGAATGAGCATAAGATTATCTCTCGAGTTGAACATATCGAATACATCAAGAGTAAGGTACGAAGGTACAATAAGAGGTTCCAAGTGGATAGATAGTTGCCGAAGTCTGAACCAGAGTGAGAAAGGGTTTCAGAGCAGCGAGAGTAAGTATTGCGTCTGATACCAGAATAGAGCATTAGGAAGGTGGCCCGTGAATTAAATACGAAGCCAAGCGCGAGGAATAACTTCGACAACAGGGTGTATAGGAGAGTCAGGTTTCGATCCTGTGGAACTGTGGGTTATGGGCCCACCATGTGGGTTAAAAGTTGGAAGGGTGGAGACGTCTTGCGTGATCATGCAAGCAAGGCAAGTCAGAGGCTAGCCTGTCGATTATGTCGGCAACAACGACGGTACCAAGGGCGAGGGACGAAGAGAACCATTTTCCTGCTCGTCGAACGAGGCGGACCAATAGGCAAGGTTCTCGTCCATCGGTGGCTACCAGAATGTCATCAACAATAGTAACAGGGTCTTATTGACAGATTCGTACAACCGAGGTGTTTATATAAGCAGCGAATCTTTACTTCTTAGATCATATAAATCACAATAAAGGTTAACCCAACAATGGAAAGGAAAATATGATTATCAAATTAAACAGAACAAGGGAAAGGAAAATGTGTTTAAACACATATTTCAGGGGTATATCCTTCCCAAGGACAAGCAGAGCACGATATCCATGAAAGGATATTATGTCGAAAACTCTTGAGGTAAGGGGAGAGAATATCATGACATTACCCATACAACGGTGTTTGGATAATTTAGTAAGAAACATTTAGCATTGGCTTCAAATGTTCTTGTTGAAATTCGGAGTACCACAGACATGCTTCGAGATAGCATTGACATGGTCTTCAAGCAAAGGTCGAGCTTGGATACTCAAAGGATTCATCAGGAACAACATATAGAATAAGTCTTACGATTTCCTCATGGAAGAATGGTTAACCTTGCCAAATAGGAAACTATAACAATTGGTTCTCCGGCCAGGTGTGCTAGGCATGACATCACCTTACCGGGCCATATAAGGACCAACGTTATGACTCTTGGAAAAATATTACAACCATCATATCTGACCGAGATTCAGATCTGATCGGTGTTAGGAAACCTCAGACTCAAGATGCCTGAGAAGAAAAGGTGCAAGACAAATTGACGAGACGACATTGTAAGATTCTCGGGAATTGAACTGTGGAAGCAAGTTCCGAATCATGAGTTCATTATTAAATCAAGGATAGAATGAGGAGGTGGCTGATGGAATCAGCGACAATTCATCGAGATTAACAAAAGATGGATTTCCACAATTAAGTGAACAAGGAGATAACATTTGTCAGATCAAATGATATAAGGAAGTATGCTCACGGAAAACATACACAATTAAACATTGGTTGAAGGGTGCGCCCAAAATATGGGTTGGGTTGCACGACCAATGTCAGAATGGTGATTCAATAATCAATAGTCTAAGAACGAACGGCCGACCATTAACTTCAAGGCAATAGGGTTTCTAGAAGGGCAGAATCCAAACAGCACCGTTCACCTTTGGTATCCCGGTTAGATCCAACAGGGGACCAAGAAAGAATGGTGATGGTGATAAGTATTACCTGTATCAAGAATTCTTAGGAGGTGGTGAAATTCTCACGACATTCTTGACATAAAAGATGGTAATACTCCAAGGTATCGAAGAATAATTGCTGGATAGCACGGGTCTCCAGGTATAACACAAAACACGAACAAGTTTGTGTTGGAGGGAAAGCAATAATGTTGTCGGTGATAACACAAATCATCGAGGGACAAGGATGGTTACATGTCATCATACATTTGGTTGATATTCTAGAAGGAATCAAAATGTTGTTTGATGACCACGACAAATTTAGTCGAGAGGCTCCACGAAGATGTAATCGATCGACGATGACATCAAGTGAAAGGAATGATGAAGCGAATGGTTATTGGAACCATGGGTATGACACAAACTCGAAATCAAGTTTGCTGTTCAGGGAGAAATGATATGATGAGGAAAATCGACGTAAGCTTAGCTCATCGTCGAGAATTGTGCTCCGTGAAGGACCAGGTAGCACAGTTAAAATTTAGCACAATGATGATATAGCCGATCAGGCTAGGAATGACTTAAATGAATATTAACTCGTAAGCAACAACATTTACTTAAGAGTTATTGAATCAGAGTGCGGACTCGATTCACTATTCGATGTTCTCGGTTGACGACAACCCAGAACCTAGGAACAATTGGATCCGGCGAGTGATAATGGTTTATGAAGAACCCATAAGAAGTTATGATGTCCCATGATATTCCCGAGATACCAGGGTGTAATACTCGACGGTAGATCAAAGTAAAGGTTGGACTGGTGTATTGGTCCACACAAGACAAGTGATTAAACTTGCCCGAGAAATGGGATCAAAGAGAAAATATGGTCGGAACCACGATTGCATAGGATAAATTCACAGATACCAGATGATATTGTACCAATGAAATAGTTAGTATCGCAAGAAGCTTCTGTGGTAGGATCTACATCGTGTCCATGGGCATGATCACAAAGTTCAAGGTCGACTCCCACTTCTTCAATGTATAACCTTCCATTCACCTCTCGCCTTCAACGAAGCTGTGTGTTGAAATTTTATCTGACATAACACTAGTAGAGTATGACCCGTAGTAGTTTCCGGGTTCACATAGATTAGAGAAGGCATATGTCCAACCCATCGGGGCCCCTTAGGAATATATACCGCAAACTTCAGGAGTAAATAACACAAGCTCGATAGCAGAGCATGGTTGACAAAGCAGAGGATACAATTTACCCAAGGCATTATGTATCCGAGAAAAGACTCACAAAGTTATTGAATATGAAGGACCTCGTCGGATAAAATCCAATAAAGGTTCTGGTGGTCCACAAGGGATCTGACGTGAGCATCGGTACTCAACTAGAGGAAGAAGAATGCAAGGAGATCAGATTATAGAAACAACTGACTAAGTCAATTGTCAAATGCAAAGGAATTATGATTTCCAAATCAAGGGATCAGAAGCAATGCTCTGATTAGGGATGGATAAGTTGAATAGCCTTAGGGTACAATCAACGACAATTGGATTGGTCGAGAACCAATTCTAATTAAAGAATGGCAGCTCAGCCGGAAAGGTAATTTATAAGGATCAATGATGATTGCGTGTATTCGCAAACATATTGAGTCAATAGACTCAATATGATAATGACAAGGAATGTCAATAAGACTATGAGACTTATGGGATTAACCATAATGCAAGCAAGCAAGAATTTCAAGAGCCAAAGGCTCCAGAGGATTTTTCGGAAGATCAAATAGTATTTTGAAGACTTTTGTGAAATACCTGAATCAACTGGGGATGAGCGGATACTCGGTAAGTGCGAGAATTATCCGTAGGGGTATTCATGTGCCAAAGTACGGCAAGGCACTAAGCTCAAAGGATTCTCGGAACAACAGAGAGTATTTCGAGATATCTTGTAATAACAAGATCAACGGGGAATGATTGTATGAATGGCAAGTGTATGCAGTTTTCATAGGGGTTGACGGTGGAAGGAAATCGCAAATGCGATGTCACAAAGACTCGAGAGAACATCGTAGAGTAACTTCGGAATCTTCTAGTGCATCAGGCGATCATCTGAAGTGAGGGGCTCTCCGGGAGAAAGTATTATCGAGAACCTAAAGTTAGTTTTGTTTTTAGCAAAATCATTTAACCCGAATAGAAGAGAGCTCAGAGTCCCAGAGTATAGACGAGGAGTAAAAGATCCTAATACCACCCAAATGGCGACGTGGGCCCATGGGCCGCACAGCCATGTTAGTAAAACAGTTTTCAATGTCTAGAGTCGACTTCGGCCAAAGAGTGTGGAAGGGGGATTCCTACAGGCAGTCGGCTCTGATACCAACTTGTGACGCCCCCGATTTAATCGTACACTAATCATACACGCAAACGTGTACGATCAAAATCAGGGACTCACGGGAAGATATCACAACACAACTCTACAAATAAAAAAAAGTCATACAAGCATCATATTACAAGCCAGGGGCCTCAAGGGCTCGAATACAAGAGCTCGATCATAGACGAGTCAGCGGAAGCAACAATATCTGAGTACAGACATAAGTTAAACAAGTTGCCATAAGATGGCTAGCACAAACTGGGATACAGATCGCAAGAGGCGCAGGCCTCCTGCCTGGGATCCTCCTAACTACTCCTGGTCGTCGTCAGCGGGCATCACGTAGTAGTAGGCACCTCCGGTGTAGTAGGAGTCATCGTCGATGGTGGCGTCTGGCTCCTGGGCTCCAACATCTGGTTGCGACAACCAGGTAGAAGGGATAGGGGAAAAGAGGGAGAAAACAACCGTGAGTACTCATCCAAAGTACTCGCAAGCAAGGAGCTACACTACATATGCATGGGTAAAAGTGAAAAGGGCCATATCGGTGGACTGAACTACAGAAAGCCAGAAAAAGAGGGGGGGGATAGCTAATCCTGTCGAAGACTACGCTTCTGGCAGCCTCCATCTTGCAGCATGTAGAAGAGAGTAGATTGAAGTCCTCCAAGTAGCATCGCATAGCATAACCCTAACCGATGATCCTCCCCTCGTCGCCCTGTGAGAGAGCGACCACCGGTTGTATCTGGCACTTGGAAGGGTGTGTTTTATTAAGTATCCGGTTCTAGTTGTCATAAGGTCAAGATACAACTCCAAGTCGTCCTGTTACCGAAGATCACGGCTATTCGAATAGATTAACTTCCCTGCAGGGGTGCACCACATACCCCAACACGCTCGATCCCATTTGGCCGGACACACTTTCCTGGGTCATGCCCGGCCTCGGAAGATCAACACGTCGCAGCCCCACCTAGACCAACAGAGAGGTCAGCACGCCGGTCTAAACCTAAGCGCACAGGGGTCTGGGCCCATCGCCCTTAGCACACCTGCACGTTGCGTACGCGGCCGGAAGCAGAACTAGCCCCCTTAATACAAGAGCAGGCTTACGTCCCAATCCGGCGCGCGCCACTCAGTCGCTGACGTCACGAAGGCTTCGGCTGATACCACGACGCCGGGATACCCATAACTACTCCCGCGTAGATGGTTAGTGCGTATAGACCAAATGGCCAAACTCAGATCAAATACCCAGATCTCGTTAAGCGTGTTAAGTATCCATGAACGTCGACCAGGGCCAGGCCCACCTCTCTCCTAGGTGGTCGGAACCTGCCCTGCCGCTCCGCCTCAAAACTCCACTCGCGGGTGCTCCTCAAGCCGACCCGTCTTTAGTCACCACATGTATCATGTATAAAGTATATAGTATATACCCGTGATCAACTCCCGAGTGATCACGGCCCGATAGTATAGCATGGCAGACGGACAAGGATGTAGGGCCACTGATGATAAACTAGCATCCTATACTAAGCATTAGGATTGCAGGTAAAGGTAACAACAGTAGTAGCAAGGATAGGCTATGCATCAGTATAGGATTAACGGGAAGCAGTAACATGCTACACTACTCTAATGCAAGCAGTATAGAGAAGAGTAGGCGATATCTGGTGATCAAAGGGGGGGCTTGCCTGGTTGCTCTGGCAAGAGAGAGGGGTTGTCAACTCCGTAGTCGTATTGGGTAGCAGCGGCGTCGGTCTCGGTGTCTATCGAGAGAAGAGGGGGGAGAAACAATAAATATATAAGCAAGCATAAGCATAGTGATGCATGACATGACAAGTAACGACGTTAGAGGTGCCCTAACGCGGTAGTAGGTGATACCGGTGAAGGGGGATGACATCCGGGAAAGTATCCCCGGTGTTTCGCGTTTTCGGGCAGAGGAGTCGGAGGTGAAATGTTGCAGGTTCACTATGCTAGGGACGCGTGGCGGGCGAACGGGCTGCGTATCCGAATTCGTCTCGTCGTTCTGAGCAACTTTCATGTACAAAGTTTTTCCATCTGAGCTACGGTTTATTTTCTATTAATTATTAAAGATTTAAATCATTTTTAGGACTAACAGAATTAATTAATTTAGGAAATACAATTATGACATCAGCATGATGTCAGCATGATGTCAGCGGTCAACTCTGACCGTTGACCAGTCAACTGGTGGGTGGGGCCCGTCGGTCATTGACTGTTATCTCATTATCAGAATTAATTAGCCTAATTAGGTTTA